>NW_027446167.1:0-78107 GCF_038048845.1 Mixophyes fleayi | reverse complement strand
TCATTAATCATGATTCATGAATCATGAATCATAATTCGGAATCATGATTCATGAATTGAATCATGATTCATGAATCATGATTCATGAATCAAATCATGATTCATGAATCATTAATCATGAATCGAGTCATGATTCATGAATCATGATTCATGAATCAAATCATGATTCATTAATCATGAATCATGAATCGAATCATGATTCATGAATTGAATCATGATTCATGAATCGAATCATGATTCATAAATCATTAATCATGAATCGAATCATAAATCATGAATTGAATCATAATTCATGAATCATTAAATGAATCATGAATTGAATCATGAATCATGAATTTATTCATGAATCATGAATTGAATCATGAATCATGAATTGAATCATGTATCATGAATCATGAATCATGAAATGAATCATGAATTGAATCATGAATCATGATTGAATCATGAATCATGAATTGAATCATGAATCATAAATCATGAATCATGAATCATGAATCGAATCATGATTCATGAATTGAATCATGTTTCATGAAATAAATCATGATTGAATCATGAATCATGAATTGAATCATGAATCATGAATTGAATCATGAATCATAAATCATGAATCATGAATCGAATCATGATTCATGAATTGAATCATGATTCATGAATAATGAATCATGAATCGAATCATGATTCATGAATTGAATCATTTATAATGAATCATGAATTAAATCATGATTCATTAATCGAATCATGATTCATGAATCGAATCATGATTCATGAATCGAATCATGATTCACTAATCGAATCATGATTCATGAATCGAATCATGATTTATGATTCATGAATCGAATCATGATTTATGAATCATGATCATGAATCGAATCATGATTCATGAATCATGAATCATTGAATCGAATCATAAATCATGAATTGAATCATAAATCATGAATCATTAAATGAATCATGAATTGAATAATGAATCATGAATTAAATCATGAATCATGAATCATGAATCATGAATTGAATCATGTATCATGAATCATGAATTGAATCATGATTCATGAATCATGAATCATGAATCGAATCATAAATCATGAATTGAATCATAAATCATGAATCATTAAATGAATCATGAATTGAATAATGAATCATGAATTGAATCATGAATCATGAATCATGAATCATGATATGAATTATGAATTGAATCATGTATCATGAATCATGAATTGAATCATGATTTATGATTCATGAATCATGAAATCGAATCATGATTTATGATTCATGAATCATGAATTGAATCATGATTCATGATTCATGAATCATGAATCGAACCATGATTCATGAATCATGAATCATGAATTGAATCATGATTCATGAATCATGAATCATGAATCATGAATCGAATCATGAATCATGAATCGAATCATGATTCATGAATCGAATCATGATTCATGAATCATTAATCATGAATCGAGTCATGATTCATGAATCAAATCATGATTCATTAATCATGAATCATGAATTGAATCATGATTCATGAATTGAATCATGATTCATGAATCGAATCATGATTCATAAATCATTAATCATGAATCGAATCATAAATCATGAATTGAATCATGAATCATGAATCATTAAATGAATCATGAATTGAATCATGAATCATGAATTGATTCATGAATCATGAATCATTAAAGGAATCATGAATGAATCATGTATCATGAATCATGAATCATGAAATGAATCATGATTGAATCATGAATCATGAATTGAATCATGAATCATAAATCATTATTCATGAATCATGAATCGAATCATGATTCATGAATTGAATCATGATTCATGAAATAAATCATGAATTGAATCATGAATCATGAATTGAATCATGAATCATGAATAATGAATCATGAATCGAATCATGATTCATGAATTGAATCATGACTCATGAATCATGAACCATGAATTGAATCATTTATAATGAATCATGAATCATGAATCAAAGCATGATTTATTAATCGAATCATGATTCATGAATCGAATCATGATTCATGAATTATGAATCATGAATTGAATCATGATTCATGAATCATGAATCATGAATTGAATCATGATTCATGATTCATGAATCATGAATCATGAATCATGTATCGAATCATGATTCATGAATCAAATCATGATTCATGAATCATTAATCATGAATCGAGTCATGATTCATGCATCAAATCATGATTCATTAATCGAATCATGATTTATTAATCGAATCATGATTCATGAATCGAATCATGATTCATGAATTATGAATCATGAATTGAATCATGATTCATGAATCATGAATCAGGAAATGAATCATGATTCATGAATCGAATCATGATTCATAAATCATTAATCATGAATCGAATCATAAATCATGAATTGAATCATGAATCATGAATCATTAAATGAATCATGAATTGAATCATGAATCATGAATTGATTCATGAATCATGAATCATGAAATGAATCATGAATTGAATCACTGTATCATGAATCATGAAATGAATCATGAATTGAATCTTGAATCATGAATTGAATCATGAATCATAAATCATGAATCATGAATCATGAATCGAATCAAGATTCATGAATCGAATCATGATTTATGAATCATGAATCATGAATCGAATCATGATTTATTAATCATGAATCATGAATTCGAATCATGATTCATGAATCGAATCATGATTTATGAATCGAAATCATGAATTCATGAATCGAATCATGATTCATGAATCATGAATCATGAATCGAATCATGATTCATGAATCATGAATCATGAATCGAATCATGATTCATGAATCATGAATCATGAATCGAATCATGATTCATGAATCATGAATCATGAATCGAATCATGAATCATGAATCGAATCATGATTCATGAATCATGAATCATGAATCGAATCATGAATCATGAATCATGAAATTAATCATGAATAGAATCATGATCATGAATCATGAAATTAATCATGAATTGAATCATGAATCATGAATTGAATAATGAATCATAAATCATGAATCATGAATCATGAATTGAATCATGATTGATGAATTGAATCATGATTCGATTCATGATTCATGATTTATGAATCATGATTCGATTCATGATTCATGATTCATGAATCATGATTTCGATTCATGATTCATGATTCATGAATCATGATTCGATTCATGAATCATGATTCGATTCATGATTCATGATTTATGAATCTTGATTCGATTCATGAATCATGATTCGATTCATGATTCATGATTTAATGTATCATGATTCGATTTCATGATTCATGATTCATGAATCATGATTCCGATTCATGATTCATGATTCATGAATCATGATTCGATTCATGATTCATGATTATGATCATGAATCATGATTCAGATTCATGATTCATGAATCATGATTCGATTCATGATAATGATTTATGAATCCATGATTCAAATCATGATTCATGATTCATGAATCATGATTCGATTCATGATTCATGATTTATGAATCATGATTTCGATTCATGATTCATGATTCATGAATCATGATTCGATTCATGATTCATGATTCATGAATCATGATTCGATTCATGATTCATGATTCATGAATCATGATTCGATTCATGATTCAGTGATTCATGAATCATGATTCGATTCATGATTCCTGATTTATGAATCATGATTCGATTCATGATTCATGATTCATGAATCATGATTCGATTCATGATTCATGATTTATGAATCATGATTCGATTCATGATTCATGATTCATGAATCATGATTCGATTCATGATTCGTGATTCATGAATCATGATTCGATTCATGAATCATGATTCGATTCATGAATCATGATCGATTCATGATTCATGATTTCATGAATCATGATTCGATTCATGATTCATGATTCATGAATCATGATTCGATTCATGATTCATGATTTATGAATCATGATTCGATTCATGATTCATGATTCATGAATCATGATTCGATTCATGATTCAGTGATTCATGAATCATGATTCGATTCATGATTCCTGATTCATGAATCATGATTCGATTCATGATTCGATTCATGAATCATGATTCGATTCATGATTCATTGATTTATGAATCATGATTCGATTCATGATTCAGATTCTATGAATCATGATTCGATTCATGATTCATGATTCATGAATCATGATTCGATTCATGATTCATGATTCATGAATCATGATTCGATTCATGATTCATGATTCTAGGAATCATGATTCGATTCATGATTCATGATTTAGGAATCATGATTCGATTCATGATTCATTGATTTCATGAATCATGATTCGATTCATGATTCATGATTTATGAATTATGATTCGATTCATGATTCATGATTCATGAATCATGATTCGATTCATGATTCATGATTTAGGAATCATGATTCGATTCATGATTTCATGATTCATGAAATCATGATTCGATTCATGATTCATGATTTAGGAATCATGATTCGATTCATGATTCATGATTCATGAATCATGATTCGATTCATGATTCATGATTCATGAATCATGATTCATGATTTAGGAATCATGATTCGATTTATGATTCATGATTCATGAATCATGATTCGATTCATGATTCATGATTTATGAATTAATGATTCGATTCATGATTCATGATTCATGAATAATGATTCGATTCATGATTCATGATTCATGAATCATGATTCGATTCATGATTCGATTCATGAATCATGATTCGATTCATGAATCATGATTCGATTTATGAATCATGATTCGATTCATGATTCATGATTTATGAATCATGATTCGATCATGATTCATGATTCATGAATCATGATTCGATTCATTGATTCATGATTTATGAATCATGATTCGATTCATGATTCATGATTCATGTATCATGATTCGATTCATGATTCGTGATTCATGAATCATGATTCGATTCATGATTCCTGATTTATGAATCATGATTCGATTCATGATTCATGATTCATGAATCATGATTCGATTCATGATTCATGATTTATGAATCATGATTCGATTCATGATTCATGATTCAATGAATCATGATTCGATTTCATGATTCGTGATTCATGAATCATGATTCGATTCATGATTCATGATTCATGAATCATGATTCCGATTCATGATTCATGATTCATGAATCATGATTCGATTCATGATTCATGATTCATGAATCATGATTCGATTCATGATTCGATTCATGAATCATGATTCGATTCATGATTCATGATTTATGAATCATGATTCGATTCATGATTCGATTCATGAATCATGATTCGATTCATGATTCGATTCATGAATCATGATTCGATTCATGATTCATGATTCATGAATCATGATTCGATTCATGATTCATGATTTAGGAATCATGATTCGATTCATGATTCATGATTTAGGAATCATGATTCGATTCATGATTCATGATTCATGAATCATGATTCGATTCATGATTCATGATTTATGAATTATGATTCGATTCATGATTCATGATTCATGAATCATGATTCGATTCATGATTCATGATTTAGTGAATCATGATTCGATTCATGATTCATGATTCATGAATCATGATTCGATTCATGATTCATGATTTAGGAATCATGATTCGATTCATGATTCATGATTCATGAATCATGATTCGATTCATGAATCATGATTCGATTCATGATTCATGATTTAGGAATCATGATTCGATTCATGATTCATGATTCATGAATCATGATTCGATTCATGATTCATGATTTATGAATTATGATTCGATTCATGATTCATGATTCATGAATCATGATTCGATTCATGATTCATGATTTAGGAATCATGATTCGATTCATGATTCATGATTCATGAATCATGATTCGATTCATGATTCATGATTTATGAATCATGATTCGATTCATGATTCGATTCATGAATCATGATTCGATTCATGAATCATGATTCGATTCATGATTCATGATTCATGAATCATGATTCGATTCATGATTCATGATTAATGAATCATGATTCGATTCATGATTCATGATTCATGAATCATGATTCGATTCATGATTCATGATTTATGAATCATGATTCGATTCATGATTCATGATTCATGAATCATGATTCGATTCATGATTCATTATTTATGAATCATGATTCGATTCATGATTCATGATTCATTGAATCATGATTCGATTCATGATTCATTATTTATGAATCATGATTCGATTCATGATTCATGATTCATGAATCATGATTCGATTCATGATTCATGATTCATGAATCATGATTCGATTCATGAATCATGATTCGATTTCATGATTCGTGATTCATGAATCATGATTCGATTCATGATTCATGAATCATGAATCATGAATCGAATCATGATTCGATTCATGATTCATGATTCATAAATCATGAATCATGAATCAAATCATAGATTCGATTCATGAATCATGATTCGATTCATGATTCATGATTTATGAATCATGATTCGATTCATGATTCATGATTTATGAATCATGATTCGATTCATGATTCATGATTCATGAATCATGATTCGATTCATGATTCATGATTTATGAATCATGATTCGATTCATGATTCATGATTCATGAATCATGATTCGATTCATGATTCATGATTTATGAATCATGATTCGATTCATGATTCATGATTCATGAATCATGATTCGATTCATGATTCATGATTTATGAATCATGATTTGATTCATGATTCATTGAATCATGATTCGATTCATGATTCATGATTTTATGAATCATGATTCGATTCATGATTCGATTCATGAATCATGATTCGATTCATGATTCATGATTTATGAATCATGATTCGATTCATGATTCATGATTCATGAATCATGATTCGATTCATGATTCATGATTCATGAATCATGATTCGATTCATGATTCATGATTCATGAATCATGATTCGATTCATGACTCATGATTCATGAATCATGATTCGATTCATGATTCGATTCATGAATCATGATTCGATTTCATGATTCGATTCATGAATCATGATTCGATTCATGATTCGATTCATGAATCATGATTCGATTCATGATTCATGAATCATGATTCGATTCATGATTCATGATTTATGAATCATTGATTCGATTCATGATTCGATTCATGAAATCATGATTCGATTCATGATTCATGATTTATGAATCATGATTCTATTCATGATTCATGATTCATGAATCATGATTCGATTCATGACTCATGATTCATGAATCATGATTCGATTCATGATTCGATTCATGAATCATGATTCGATTCATGATTCATGATTTATGAATCATGATTCGATTCATGATTCGATTCATGAATCATGATTCGGATTCATGATTCATGATTCGATTCATGAATCATGATTTATGAATCATGGATTCGATTCATGAATCATGATTCGATTCATGATTCATGATTCGATTCATGAATCATGATTCGATTCATGATTCATGAATCATGATTCGATTTCATGATTCATGATTCATGAATCATGATTCGATTCATGATTCATGATTTATGAATCAGTGATTCGATTCATGATTCATGATTCATGAATCATGATTCGATTCATGAACAATGATTTATGAATCATGATTCGATTCATGATTCATGATTTAGGAATCATGATTCGATTCATGATTCAATGATTCATGAATCATGATTCGATTCATGATTCATGATTTATGAATCATGATTTGATCATGATTCGATTCATGAATCATGATTCGATTCATGAATCATGATTCGATTCATGATTCATGATTCATGAATCATGATTCGATTCATGAATCATGATTCGATTCATGATTCATGATTAATGAATCATGATTCGAGTTCATGATTCGATTCATGATTCATGATTTATGAATCATGATTCGATTCATGATTCATGATTCATGAATCATGATTCGATTCATGATTCATGATTTATGAATCATGATTCGATTCATGATTCATGATTCATGAATCATGATTCGATTCATGATTCATGATTCATGAATCATGATTCGATTCATGAATCATGATTCGATTCATGATTCATGATTTATGAATTCATGATTCGATTCATGAATCATGATTCGATTCATGATTCATGATTTATGAATCATGATTCGATTCATGATTCATGATTCATGAATCATGATTCGATTCATGATTCATGATTCATGAATCATGATTCGATTCATGATTCATGATTTATGAATCATGATTCGATTCATGATTCATGATTCATGAATCATGATTCGATTCATGATTCATGATTTATGAATCATGATTCAGATCATGATTCATGATTCATGAATCATGATTCGATTCATGATTCATGATTTATGAATCATGATTCGATTCATGATTCATGATTCATGAATCATGATTCGATTCATGATTCATGATTTATGAATCATGATTCGATTCATGATTCATGATTCATGAATCATGATTCGATTCATGATTCATGATTCATGAATCATGATTCGATTCATGATTCATGATTCATGAATCATGATTTGATTCATGATTTGTGATTCATAAATCATGATTCGATTCATGAATCGTGATTTGATTTCATGATTCATGATTCATGAATCATGATTTGATTCATGATTCATGATTTATGAATCATGATTCGATTTCATGAATCATGATTCGATTCATGATTCATGATTTATGAATCATGATTCGATTTATGATTCATGATTCATGAATCATGATTCGATTCATGATTCATGATTCATGAATCATGATTCGATTCATGATTCAGATTCATGAATCATGATTCGATTCATGATTCGATTAATGAATCATGATTCGATTCATGAATCATGATTCGATTCATGAATCGATTCATGAATCATGATTCGATTCATGAATCGATTCATGAATCATGATTCGATTCATGAATTCATGATTCGATTCATGATTCATGATTTATAAATCATGATTCGATTCATGATTCATGATTTAGATCATGATTCGATTCATGATTCATGGATTCATGAATCATGATTCGATTCATGATTCATGATTTATGAATCATGATTCGATTCATGATTTCATGATTCATCATGAATCATGATTCTGATTCATGATTCATGATTCATGAATCATGATTCGATTCATGATTCGATTCATGAATCATGATTCGATTCAAGATCATGATTCGATTCATGAATCATGATTTATGAATCATGATTCGATTCATGATTCATGATTTATGAATCATGATTCGATTCATGATTCATGATTCATGAATCATGATTCGATTCATGATTCATGATATTATGAATCATGATTCGATTCATGATTCATGATTCATGAATCATGATTCGATTCATGATTCGTGATTCATGAATCATGATTCGATTCATGATTCCTGATTCATGAATCATGATTCGATTCATGATTCATGATTCATGAATCATGATTCGATTCATGATTCATGATTCATGAATCATGATTCGATTCATGATTCGATTCATGAATCATGATTCGATTCATGATTCATGATTTATGAATCATGATTCGATTCATGATTCGATTCATGAATCATGATTCGATTCATGATTCGATTCATGAATCATGATTCGATTCATGATTCATGATTCATGAATCATGATTCGATTCATGATTCATGATTTAGGAATTCATGATTCGATTCATGATTCATGATTTAGGAATCATGATTCGATTCATGATTCATGATTCATGAATCATGATTCGATTCATGATTCATGATTTATGAATTATGATTCGATTCATGATTCATGATTCATGAATCATGATTCGATTCATGATTCATGATTTAGGAATCATGATTCGATTCATGATTCATGATTCATGAATCATGATTCGATTCATGATTTAGGAATCATGATTCGATTCATGATTCATGATTCATGATCATGATTCGATTCATGAATCATGATTCGATTCATAGATTCATGATTTAGGAATCATGATTCGATTCATGATTCATGAATCATGATTCGATTCATGATTCATGATTTATGAATTATGATTCGATTCTGATTCATGATTCATGAATCATGATTCGATTCATGATTCATGATTTAGGAATCATGATTTCGATTCATGATTCATGATTCATGAATCATGATTCGATTCATGATTCATTGATTTATGAATCATGATTCGATTCATGATTCATGATTTATGAATCATGATTCGATTCATGATTCGATTCATGAATCATGATTCGATTCATGAATCATGATTCGATTCATGATTCATGATTCATGAATCATGATTCGATTCATGATTCATGATTAATGAATCATGATTCGATTCATGATTCATGATTCATGAATCATGATTCGATTCATGATTCATGATTTAGGAATCATGATTCGATTCATGATTCATGATTCATGAATCATGATTCGATTCATGAATCATGATTCGATTCATGATTCATGATTTAGGAATCATGATTCGATTCATGATTCAATGATTCATGAATCATGATTCGATTCATGATTCATGATTTTATGAATTATGATTCGATTCATGATTCATGATTCATGAATCATGATTCGATTCATGATTCATGATTTATAAATCATGATTCGATTCATGATTCATGATTTATGAATCATGATTCGATTCATGATTCATGATTCATGAATCATGATTCGATTCATGATTCATGATTTATGAATCATGATTCGATTCATGATTCATGATTCATGAATCATGATTCGATTCATGATTCATGATTCATGAATCATGATTCGATTCATGATTCGATTCATGAATCATGATTCGATTCATGAATCATGATTCGATTCATGAATCATGATTCGATTCATGATTCATGATTTATGAATCATGATTCGATTCATGATTCATGATTCATGAATTATGATTCGATTCATGATTCATGATTTATGAATCATGATTCGATTCATGATTCATGATTCATGAATCATGATTCGATTCATGATTCGTGATTCATGAATCATGATTCGATTCATGATTCCTGATTTATGAATCATGATTCGATTCATGATTCATGATTCATGAATCATGATTCGATTCATGATTCATGATTTATGAATCATGATTCGATTCCATGATTCATGATTCATGAATCATGAGTTCGATTCATGATTCGTGATTCATGAATCATGATTCGATTCATGATTCCTGATTCATGAATCATGATTCGATTCATGATTCATGATTCATGAATCATGATTCGATTCATGATTCATGATTCATGAATCATGATTCGATTCATGATTCGATTCATGAATCATGATATCGATTCATGATTCATGATTTATGAATCATGATTCGATTCATGATTCGATTCATGAATCATGATTCGATTCATGATTCGATTCATGAATCATGATTCGATTCATGATTCATGATTCATGAAATCATGATTCGATTCATGATTCATGATTTAGGAATCATGATTCGATTCATGATTCATGATTTAGGAATCATGATTCGATTCATGATTCATGATTCATGAATCATGATTCGATTCATGATTCATGATTTATGAATTATGATTCGATTCATGATTCATGATTTAGGAATCATGATTCGATTCATGATTCATGATTCATGAATCATGATTCGATTCATGATTCATGATTTAGGAATCATGATTCGATTCATGATTCATGATTCATGAATCATGATTCGATTCATGAATCATGATTCGATTCATGATTCATGATTTAGGAATCATGATTCGATTCATGATTCATGATTCATGAATCATGATTCGATTCATGATTCATGATTTATGAATTATGATTCGATTCATGATTCATGATTCAATGAATCATGATTCGATTCATGATTCATGATTTAGGAATCATGATTCGATTCATGATTCATGATTCATAAATCATGATTCGATTCATGATTCATGATTTATGAATCATGATTCGATTCATGATTCGATTCATGAATCATGATTCGATTCATGAATCATGATTCGATTCATGATTCATGATTCATGAATCATGATTCGATTCATGATTCATGATTAATGAATCATGATTCGATTCATGATTCATGATTCATGAATCATGATTCGATCATGATTCATGATTCATGAATCATGAATATCGATTCATGATTCATGATTCATGAATCATGAATCGAATCATGATTCATTATTAATCATGAATCATGAATCGAATCATGATTCATGAAATCATGAATCATGAATCGATTCATGATTCATGAATCGAATCAAGATTCATGAATCGAATCATGAATCGAATCATGATTCATAAATCATGAATCATGAATCGAATCATGATTTATGAATCATGAATCATGAATCGAATCATGATTCCTAAATCATGAATCATGAATCTGAATCATGATTCATGAATCATGAATCATGAATCGAATCATAATTCATAAATCATGAATCATGAATCGAATCATGATTCATGAATCATGAATCATGAATCGAATCATGATTCCTAAATCATGAATCATGAATCGAATCATGATTCATGAATCGAATCATGATTCATGAATCATGAATCATGAATCGAAATCATGATTCATAAATCATGAATCATGAATCGAATCATGATTCATGAATCATGAATCATGAATCGAATCATGATTCCTAAATCAATGAATCATGAATCGAATCATAATTCATAAATCATGAATCATGAATCGAATCATGATTCATGAATCATGAATCATGAATCGAATCATGATTCCTAAATCATGAATCATGAATCGAATCATGATTCCTAAATCATGAATCATGAATCGAATCATGATTCATGAAATCATGAATCATGAATCGAATCATGATTCATGAATCTGAATCATGAATCGAATCATGATTCATGAATCGAATCATGAATCGAATCATGATTCATAAATCATGAATCATGAATCGAATCATGATTCATGAATCGAATCATGAATCGAATCATGATTCATGAATCATGAATCATGAATCGAATCATGATTCATGAATCATGAATCATGAATCGAATCATGATTCATGAATCAGGAATCATGAATCGAATCATGATTCTATGAATCACGAATCATGAATCGAATCATGATTCATGAATCATGAAATCATGAATCGAATCATGATTCATAAATCATGAATCATGAATCGAATCATGATTCATGAATCATGAATCATGAATCGAATCATGATTCATAAATCAGGAATCATGAATCGAATCATGATTCATGAATCACGAATCATGAATCGAATCATGATTTCATGAATCATGAATCATGAATCGAATCATGATTCATAAATCATGAATCATGAATCGAATCATAATTCATGAATCATGAATCATGAATCGAATCATGATTCATAAATCATGAATCATGAATCGAATCATGATTCATGAAATCGAATCATGATTCAATGAATCGAATTCATGATTCATGAATCGAATCATGAATCGAATCATGATTCATGAATCATGAATCATGAATCGAATCATGATTCATGAATCATGAATCATGAATCGAATCATGATTCATAAATCATGAATCATGAATCGAATCATGATTCATGAATCATGAATCATGAATCGAATCATGATTCATAAATCATGAATCATGAATCGAATCATGATTTATAAATCATGAATCATGAATCGAATCATGATTCATGAATCATGAATCATGAATCGAATCATAATTCATATAAATCATGAATCATGAATCGAATCATGATTCATGAATCATGAATCATGAATCGAATCATGATTCCTAAATCATGAATCATGAATCGAATCATGATTCATGAATCGAATCATGATTCATGAATCATGAATCATGAATCGAATCATGATTTCCTAAATCATGAATCATGAATCGAATCATGATTCATGAATCATGAATCATGAATCGAATCATGATTCAATTAATCATGAATCATGAATCGAATCATGATTCATGAATCATTGAATCAATGAATCGAATCATGATTCATGAATCGAATCATGATTCATGAATCGAATCATGAAATCGAATCATGATTCATAAATCATGAATCATGAATCGAATCATGATTCATAAATCATGAATCATGAATCGAATCATGATTCATGAATCATGAATCATGAATCGAATCATGATCCCTAAATCATGAATCATGAATCGAATCATGATTCATGAATCATGAATCATGAATCGAATCATAATTCATAAATCATGAATCATGAAATCGAATCATGATTCCATGAATCATGAATCGAATCATGATTCCTAAATCATGAATCATGAATCGAATCATGATTCATGAATCGAATCATGATTCATGAATCATGAATCATGAATCGAATCATGATTCCTAAATCATGAATCGAATCATGATTCATGAATCATGAATCATGAATCGAATCATGATTCCTAAATCATGAATCATGAATCGAATCATGATTCATGAATCATGAATCATGAATCGAATCATAATTCATAAATCATGAATCATGAATCGAATCATGATTCATGAATCATGAATCATGAATCGAATCATGATTTCCTAAATCATCGAATTCATGAATCGAATCATGATTCCTAAATCATGAATCATGAATCGAATCATGATTCATGAATCAATGAAATCATGAATCGAATCAATGATTCATGAATCGAATCATGAATCGAATCATGATTCATGAATCTGAATCATGAATCGAATCATGATTCATAAATCATGAATCATGAATCGAATCATGATTCATGAATCGAATCATGAATCGAATCATGATTCATGAATCATGAATCATGAATCGAATCATGATTCATGAATCATGAATCATGAATCGAATCATGATTCATGAATCAGGAATCATGAATCGAATCATGATTCATGAATCACGAATCATGAATCGAATCATGATTCATGAATCATGAATCATGAATCGAATCATGATTCATAATATCATGAATCATGAATCGAATCATGATTCATGAATCATGAATCATGAATCGAATCATGATTCATAAATCATGAATCATGAATCGAATCATGATTCATTAATCATGATTCAATGAATCGAATCATGATTCATGAATCGAATCATGATTCATGAAATCGAATCATGAATCGAATCATGATTCATGAAATCATGAATCATGAATCGAATCATGATTCATGAATCATGAATCATGAATCGAATCATGATTCATAAATCATGAATCATGAATCGAATCATGATTCATGAATCATGAATCATGAATCGAATCATGATTCATAAATCATGAATCATGAATCGAATCATGATTTATAAATCATGAATCATGAATCGAATCATGATTCATGAATCGAATCATGATTCATGAATCGATTCATGAATCGAATCATGATTCATGAATCGATTCATGAATCGAATCATGATTCATGAATCGAATCATGATTCATTAATCGAATCATGAATCGAATCATGATTCATGAATCGAATCATGAATCGAATCATGATTCATGAATCATGAATCATGAATCGAATCATGATTCATGAATCATGAATCATAAATCGAATCATGATTCATAAATCATGAATCATGAATCGAATCATGATTCATGAATCGAATCATGATTCATAAATCATGAATCATGAATCAAATCATGATTCATGAATCATGAATCATGAATCAAATCACGATTCATGAATCGAATCATGATTTATGAATCACAAATCATGAATCAAAATCATGATTTCATGAATCATGAATCATGAATCGAATCATGATTCATGAATCATGAATCATGAATCGAATCATGATTCATGAATCATGAATCATGAATACGAATCATGATTCATAAAATCATGAATCATGAATCGAATCATGATTCATGAATCATGAATCATGAATCGAATCATGATTCATAAATCATGAATCATGAATCGAATCATGATTCATGAATCATGAATCATGATCTGAATCATGATTCATAAATCATGAATCATGAATCGAATCATGATTCATGAATCATGAATCATGAATCGAATCATGATTCATAAATTCATGAATCATGAATCGAATCATGATTCATGAATCATGAATCATGAATCGAATCATGATTCATGAATCATGAATCATGAATCGAATCATGAATTCATGAATCATGAATCATGATTCATACATCGAATCATGATCGAATCATGATTCATAATATCATGAATCATGAATCGAATCATCATGAATTCATTGAATCGAATCATGATTCATGAAATCATGAATCATGAATCGAATCATGATTCATGAATCATGAATCATGAATCGAATCATGATTCATAAATCATGAATCATGAATCGAATCATGATTCATGAATCATGAATCATGAATCGAATCATGATTCATAAATCATGAATCATGAATCTGAATCATGAATCGAATCATGATTCATTAATCATGATTCATGAATCGAATCATGATTCATGAATCGAATCATGATTCATGAATCATGAAATCATGAATCATTGATCGAATCATGATTCATGAATCGAAATCATGATTCATGAAGCATGAAATCATGAATCGAATCATGATTCATAATCATGAATCATGAATCGAATCATGATTCATGAATCATGAATCATGAATCGAATCATGATTCCTAAAGTCATGAATCATGAATCGAATCATGATTCATATAATCATTGATCATGAATCGAATCATGATTCATGAATCATGAATCATGAATCGAATTCATGATTCATAAATCATGAATCATGAATCGAATCATGATTCATGAATCATGAATCATGAATCGAATCATGATTCATGAATCAGAATCGAATCAAGATTCATGAATCGAATCATGAATCATGAATCGAATCATGATTCATGAATCGAATCATGATTCATAAATCATGAATCATGAATCGAATCATGATTCATGAATCGTAATCATGATTCATGAATCGAATCATGAATCGAATCATGATTCATAAATCATGAATCATGAATCGAATCATGATTCAATGAATCGAATCATGAATCTGTCGAATCATGATTCATGAATCATGAGTCATGAATCGAAATCATGATTCATGAATCATGAATCATGAATAGAATCAATGATTCATAAATCATGAATCATGAATCGAATCATGATTCATGAATCGAATCATGAATCGAATCATGATTCATAAATCATGAATCAATGAATCGAATCATGATTCATGAATCATGAATCGAATCATGATTCATGAATCGAATCATGAATCGAATCATGATTCATGAATCAGAATCATGAATCGAATCATGATTCATGAATCTGAATCATGAATCGAATCATGATTCATGAATCATGAGTCATGAATCGAATCATGAATCATGAATTCATGAATCATGAATCATGAATCTATGAATTGATCATGAATCATGAATCATGAATCATGAATCATGAATCATGATTCAGAATCATGAATCATGAATCGAATCATGATTCTCATAAATCATGAATCATGAATCGAATCATGATTCATGAATCGAATCATGAATCGAATCATGATTCAATCATGAATCATGAATCAGAATCGAATCATGATTCAATGAATCATGAATCAAATCATGATTCATAAATCATGAATCATGAATCGAATCATGATTCATGAATCATGAATCATGAATCGAATCATGATTCATAAAATCATGAATCATGAATCGAATCATGATTCATGAATCATGAATCATGAATCGAATCATGATTCATAAATCATGAATCATGAATCGAATCATGATTCAATAATCATGAATCATGAATTGAATCATGATTCATAAATCATGAATCATGAATCGAATCATGATTCATAAATCATGAATCATGAATCGAATCATGATTCATGAATCTGAATCATGATTTGATTCATGATTCATGATTTATGAATCATGAATCATGAATCGAATCATGATTCGATTCATGATTCATGATTTCATGAATCATGAATCGAATCAATGATTCATGAATCACGAATCATGAATCGAATCATGATTCATGAATCTGAATCACATGATTCATGAATCATGAATCATGAATCGAATCATGATTCATGAATCATGAATCATTGAATCGAATTCATGATTCATAAATAAATGAATCATGAATCGAATCATGATTTCATGAATCATGAATCATGAATCGAATCATGATTCATAAATCAATGAATCATGAATCGAATCATGATTCATGAATCATGAATCATGAATCGAATCATGATTCATAAATCATGAATCATGAATCGAATCATGATTCATGAATCATGATCATGAATCGAAATCATGATTCATTAATCATGAATCTATGAATCGAATCATGATTCATGAATCATGAATCATGAATCGAATCATGATTCATGAATCGAATCATGATTCATGAATCGAATCATGAATCGAATCATGATTCATAAATCATGAATCATGAATCGAATCATGATTCATGAATCATGAATCATGAATCGAATCATGATTCCTAAATCATGAATCATGAATCGAATCATGATTCATGAATCATGAATCATGAATCGAATCATAATTCATAAATCATGAATCATGAATCGAATCATGATTCAATGAATCATGAACATGAATCGAATCATGATTCCTAAATCATGAATCATGAATCGAATCATGATCATGAATCGAATCATGATTCATGAATCATGAATCATGAATCGAATCATGATTCCTAAATCATGAATCATGAATCGAATCATGATTCATGAATCATGAATCATGAATCGAATCATGATTCCTAAATCATGAATCATGAATCGAATCATGATTCATAGAATCAATGAATCATGAATCGAATCATAAATTCATAAATCATGAATCATGAATCGAATCATGATTCATAGAATCATGAATCATGAATCGAATCATGATTCCTAAATCAATGAATCATGAATCGAATCATGATTCCTAAAATCATGAATCATGAAATCGAATCATGATTCATGAATCATGAATCATGAATCGAATCATGATTCATGAATCGAATCATGAATCGAATCATGATTCATGAATCGAATCATGAATCGAATCATGATTCATAAATCATGAATCATGAATCGAATCATGATTCATGAATCGAATCATGAATCGAATCATGATTCATGAATCATGAATCATGAATCGAATCATGATTCATGAATCATGAATCATGAATCGAATCATGATTCATGAATCATGAATCATGAATCGAATCATGATTCATGAATCACGAATATGAATCGAATCATGATTCATGAATCATGAATCATGAATCGAATCATGATTCATAAATCATGAATCATGAATCGAATCATGATTTCATGAATCATGAATCATGAATCGAATCATGATTCATAAATCAGGAATCATGAATCGAATCAATGATTCATGAATCACGAATCATGAATCGAATCATGATTCATGAATCATGAATCATGAATCGAATCATGATTCATAAATCATGAATCATGAATCGAATCATGATTCATGAATCATGAATCATGAATCAGAATCATGATTCATAAATCATGAATCATGAATCGAATCATGATTCATAATCGAATCATGATTCATGAATCGAATCATGATTCATGAAATCGAATCATGAATCGAATCATGATTCATGAATCATGAATCATGAATCGAATCATTATTCATGAATCATGAATCATGAATCGAATCATAATTCATAAATCTATGAATCATGAATCGAATCATGATTCATGAATCATGAATCATGAATCGAATCATGATTCCTAAATCATGAATCATGATTCATGAATCATGAATCATGAATCGAATCATGATTCATGAATCATGAATCATGAATCGAATCATGATTCATAATCATCATGAATCATGAATCGAATCATGATTCATGAATCATGAATCATGAATCGAATCATGATTCCTAAATCATGAATCATGAATCGAATCATGATTCATGAATCATGAATCATGAATCGAATCATAATTCATAAATCATGAATCATGAATCGAATCATGATTCATGAATCATGAATCATGAATCGAATCATGATTCCCTAAATCATGAATCATGAATCGAATCATGATTCCTAAATCATGAATCATGAATCGAATCATGATTCATGAATCATGAATCATGAATCGAATCATGATTCATGAATCGAATCATGAATCGAATCATGATTCATGAATCAGAATCATGAATCGAATCATGATTCATAAATCATGAATCATGAATCGAATCATGATTCATGAATCGAATCATGAATCGAATCATGATTCATGAATCAGGAATCATGAATCGAATCATGATTCATGAATCACGAATCATGAATCGAATCATGATTCATGAATCATGAATCATGAATCGAATCATGATTCATAAATCATGAATCATGAATCGAATCATGATTCATGAATCATGAATCATGAATCGAATCATGATTCATAAAATCATGAATCATGAATCGAATCATGATTCATGAATCGAATCATGATTCATGAATCGAATCATGATTCATGAATCACGAATCATGAATCGAATCATGATTCATGAATCATGAATCATGAATCGAATCATGATTCATAAATCATGAATCATGAATCGAATCATGATTCATGAATCATGAATCATGAATCGAATCATGATTCATAAATCAGGAATCATGAATCGAATCATGATTCATGAATCACGAATCATGAATCGAATCATGATTCATGAATCATGAAATCATGAATCGAATCATGATTCATGAATCATGAATCATGAATCTGAATCATGATTCATGAATCATGAATCATGAATCGAATCATGATTCATAAATCATGAATCATGAATCGAATCATGATTCATGAATCATGAATCATGATTTGAATCATGATTCATAAATCATAATATCATGAATCGAATCATGATTCATGAATCATGAATCGAATCATGATTCATAAATCATGAATCATGAATCGAATCATGATTCATGAATCATGAATCATGAATCGAATCATGATTCATGAATCATGAATCATGAATCGAATCATGATTCATAAATCATGAATCATGAATCGAATCATGATTCATGAATCGAATCATGATTCATAAATCATGAATCATGAATCGAATCATGATTCATGAATCGAATCATGATTCATGAATCATGAATCATGAATCGAATCATGATTCATGAATCATGAATCATGAATCGAATCATGATATTCATAAATCATGAATCATGAATCGAATCATGATTCAATTCATCAATCATGATTCAATTCATGATTCATGATTCATGATTTATGATTCATTATTCAATTCATGATTCATGATTCAATTCATGATTAATTTCATGATTCATGATTCATGATTCAAATTCATGATTAATTTCATGATTCATGATTCATGATTCGATTCATGATTCATGATTCATGAATCATGATTCGATTCATGATTCATGATTCGATTCATGATTCATGATTCATGAATCATGATTCGATTCATGATTCATGATTCATGAATCATGATTCGATTCATGATTCATGATTCATGAATCATGATTCGATTCATGATTCATGATTCATGAATCATGATTCGATTCATGAATCATGATTCGATTCATAAATCATGATTCGATTCATGAATCATGATTCGATTCATGATTCATGATTAATAAATCATGATTCGATTCATGATTCATGATTCATAAATCATGATTCGATTCATGAATCTTGATTCGATTCATGATTCATGATTCATGATTTATGATTCATGATTCAATTCATGATTCAAGATTCAATTCATGATTCATTTCATGATTCATGATACATGATTCAATTCATGATTCATTTCATGATTCATGATTTCATGAATCAATTCATGATTCATGATTCAATTCATGATTCATTTAATGATTCATGATTCATGAATTCAATTCATGATTTATGATTCGATTCATGATTAATGATTTATGAATCATGATTCGATTCATGAATCATGATTCATTTCCTGATTCATGATTCATGAATCATGATTCAATTCATGATTCATAATTCATGAATCATGAATTCGATTCATGAATCATGATTCGATTAATAAATTCATGATTCGATTAATGAATCATGATTTGATGCATGAATCAATGACTCGATTCATGATTAATGATTCATGAATCATGATTTGATTCATGAATCATGATTCGATACATGATTCATGATTCATGATTCATGAATCATGAATCATGATTCAATTCATGATTCATGATTCATGAATCATGATTCAATTCATGATTCATAATTCATGAATCATGATTCGATTCATGAATCATGATTCGATTAATAAATCATGCTTTGATTCATGATTCATGATTCATTATAAATGATTCAATTCATGGTTCATGATTCATGAGTCATGATTCAATTCATGAATCATGATTCGATTCATGATTCATTATTCATGATTCATGATTCAATTCATGATTCATGATTCAATTCATGATTTATTTCATGAATCATGATTCAATTCATGAATCAATGATTCGATTCATGATTCATGAATAATGATTTATGATTCATGATTCAATTCATGATTCATGATTCAAATTCATGATTCATTTCATGATTCATGATTCATGATACATGATTCAATTCATGATTCATTTAATGATTCATGATTCATGAATCAATTCATGATTCATGATTCAATTCATGATTCATTTAATGATTCATGATTCATGATTCAATTCATGATTTATGATTCGATTCATGATTAATGATTTATGAATCATGATTCGATTCATGAATCATGATTCAATTCATGAATCATGATTCAATTCATGATTCATGATTAATGAATCATGATTTGATTCATGAATCATGACTCGATTCATGATTAATGATTCATGAATCATGATTCGATTCATGAATCATGATTCGATTCATGATTCATGATTCGATTCATGATTCATGATTCATGATTCATGAATCATGATTCAATTCATGATTCATGATTCATGAATCATGGTTCGATTCATGATTCATGAATCATGAATCATGATTCAATTCATGATTCAATGAATCATAAATCATGATTCGATTCATGATTCATGAATCATAAATCATGATTCAATTCATGATTCATGATACATGATTCAATTCATAATTCATATCATGATTCATGATTCATGATTCATGATTCAATTCATGATTCATTATTCAATTCATGATTCATTTAATGATTCATGATTTATGATTCAATTCATGATTTATGATTCGATTCATGATTCATGATTCATGAATCATGATTCAATTCATGATTCATGATACATGATTCAATTCATGATTCATGATTCATGATTCATGATTTAATTCATGATTCATTATTCAATTCATGATTCATTTAATGATTCATGATTTATGATTCAATTCATGATTTATGATTCGATTCATGATTCATGATTCATGAATCATGATTCGATTCATGATTCATGATTCATAAATCATGATTCGATTCATGAATCATAAATCATGATTCGATTCATGAATCATGATTCGATTAGTGAATCATGATTCGATTCATGAATCATGATTCGATTCATGAATCATGATTCGATTAATGAATCATGATTTAATTCATGATTCATTATAAATGATTCAATTCATGAATCATGATTCGATTCATGATTCATTATTCATGAATCATGATTCAATTCATGAATCATGATTCGATTCATGATTCATGATTTATGATTCATGATTCAATTCATGATTCATGATTCAATTCATGATTCATGATTCAATTCATGATTTATTTCATGAAACATGATTCAATTCATGAATCATGATTCGATTCATGATTCATGATTCATGATTTATGATTCATGATTCAATTCATGATTCATGATTCAATTCATGATTCATGATTCAATTCATGATTCATTTCATGATTCATGATTCATGATACATGATTCAATTCATGATTCATGATTCAATTCATGATTCATGAATAAATTCATGATTCATGATTCAATTCATGATTCATTTAATGATTCATGAATTATGATTCAATTCATGATTTATGATTCGATTCATGATTAATGATTTATGAATCATGATTCGATTCATGAATCATGATTCAATTCATGAATCATGATTCGATTCATGATTCATGATTAATGAATCATGATTTGATTCATGAATCATGATTCATGAATCATGACTCGATTCATGATTAATGATTCATGAATCATGATTTGATTCATGAATCATGATTCATGAATCATGATTCAATTCATGAATCATGATTCGAATTATGATTCATGATTCATGAATCATGATTAATGAATCATGATTCGATTCATGAATCATGACTCGATTCATGATTAATGATTCATGAATCATGATTCGATTCATGAATCATGATTCATGAATCATGATTCAATTCATGAATCATGATTCAATTCTTGAATCATGATTCATGAATCATGATTCAATTCATGAATCATGATTCGAATTATGATTCATGATTCATGAATCATGATTCAATTCATGATTCATGATTCATGAATCATGATTCGATTCATGATTCATGAATCATGAATCATGATTCAATTCATGATTCATGATACATGATTCAATTCATGATTCATATCATGATTCATGATTCATGATTCATGATTCATGATTCAATTCATGATTCATTATTCAATTCATGATTCATGATTCATGAATCATGATTCGATTCATGATTCATGAATCATGAATCATGATTCAATTCATGATTCATGATACATGATTCAATTCATGATTCATGATTCATGAATCATGATTCGATTCATGATTCATGAATCATGAATCATGATTCAATTCATGATTCATATCATGATTCATGATTCATGATTCATGTTTCATGATTCAATTCATGATTCATTTAATGATTCATGATTTATGATTCAATTCATGATTTATGATTCGATTCATGATTCATGATTCATGAATCATGATTCGATTCATGAATCATAAATCATGATTCGATTCATGATTCATGATTCGATTAGTGAATCATGATTCGATTCATAAATCATTATTCGATTAATGACTCATGATTCGATTCATGATTCATGATTAATGAATCATGATTCGATTCATGATTCATAATTCATGAATCATGATTCGATTCATGAATCATGATTCGATTAATGAATCATGATTCGATTCATGATTCATGATTAATGAATCATGATTCGATTCATGAATCATGATTCGATTCATGATTCATGATTTATGATTCAATTCATGATTCATGATTTAATTCATGATTCATGATTCAATTCATAATTCATTTAATGATTCATGATTTATGATTAAATTCATGATTCATGATTCATGAATCATGATTTGATTCATGATTCATGATGCATGAATCATGATTAGATTCATGAATCATGATTCAATTCATGAATCATGATTCAATTCATGATTCATGATTCAATTCATGATTCATTTCATGATTCATGATTCATGATACATGATTTAATTCATGATTCATTTCATGATTCATGATTCATGAATCAATTCATGATTCATGAATCAATTCATGATTCATGATTCAATTCATGATTCATTTAATGATTCATGATTCATGATTCAATTCATGATTTATGATTTGATTCATGATTAATGATTTATGAATCATGATTCGATTCATGAATCATGATTCAATTCATGAATCATGATTCGATTCATGATTCATGATTCATGAATCATGATTCGATTCATGATTCATGATTCATGAATCATGATTCATTTAATGATTCATGATTCATGATTCAATTCATGATTTATGATTTGATTAATGAAACATGATTCGTTCATGATTCATGAGTAATGAATCATGATTCGATTAATGAATCATGATTCGATTCATGATTCATGAATCATGATTCGATTCATGATTAATGATTCATGTATCATGATTCAATTCATGAATCATCATTCGAATTATGATTCATGATTCATGAATCATGATTTGATTCATGATTCATGATTCATGAATCATGATACAATTCATGATTCATGATTCATGAATCATGATTCGATTCATGATTCATGAATCATGAATCATGATTCAGTTCATGATTCATGATACATGATTCAATTCATGATTCATTTCATGATTCATGATTCATGACTCATGATTCAATTCATGATTCATGATTCAATTCATGATTCAATTCATGATTCATGATTCAATTCATGATTCATTTAATGATTCATGATTTATGATTCAATTCATGATTTATGATTCGATTCATGATTCATGAATCATGATTCGATTCATGAATCATGAATCATGATTCGATTAATGAATCATGATTCCATTAGTGAATCATGATTCGATTCATGAATCATGATTTGATTCATGAATCATGATTCGATTCATGATTCAATTCATGATTCATAATTCAATTCATGATTCATTTCATGATTCATGATACATGATTCAATTCATGATTCATTTCATGATTCATGAATCAATTCATGATTCATGATTCAATTCATGATTCATTTAATGATTCATGATTCATGATTCAATTCATGATTTATGATTCGATTCATGATTAATGATTTATGAATCATGATTCGATTCATGAATCATGATTCAATTCATGATTCATGATTCATGAATCATGATTCAATTCATGATTCATAATTCATGAATCATGATTCGATTCATGAATCATGATTCGATTAATAAATCATGATTCGATTAATGAATCATGATCTGATTCATGAATCATGACTCGATTCATGATTAATGATTCATGAATCATGATTCGATTCATGAATCATGATTCAATTCATGATTCATGATTCATGAATCATGATTCAATTCATGATTCATAATTCATGAATCATGATTAGATTCATGAATCATGATTCAATTCATGAATCATGATTCAATTCATGATTCATGATTCAATTCATGATTCATGATTCAATTCATGATTCATTTCATGATTCATGATTCATGATACATGATTCAATTCATGATTCATTTCATGATTTATGATTCATGAATCAATTCATGATTCATGAATCAATTCATGATTCATGATTCAATTCATGATTCATTTAATGATTCATGATTCATGATTCAATTCATGATTTATGATTTGATTCATGATTAATGATTTATGAATCATGATTCGATTCATGAATCATGATTCAATTCATGAATCATGATTCGATTCATGATTCATGATTAATGAATCATGATTCGATTCATGATTAATGATTCATGTATCATGATTCAATTCATGAATCATCATTCGAATTATGATTCATGATTCATGAATCATGATTCGATTCATGATTAATGATTCATGAATCATGATACAATTCATGATTCATGATTCAATTCATGATTCAATTCATGATTCATGATTCAATTCATGATTCATTTAATGATTCATGATTTATGATTCAATTCATGATTTATGATTCGATTCATGATTCATGAATCATGATTCGATTCATGAATCATGAATCATGATTCGATTAATGAATCATGATTCCATTAGTGAATCATGATTCGATTCATGAATCATGATTTGATTCATGAATCATGATTCGATTCATGATTCATGATTCATGATTTATGATTCATGATTCAATTCATGATTCATGATTCAATTCATGATTCATTTCATGATTCATGATACATGATTCAATTCATGATTCATTTCATGATTCATGAATCAATTCATGATTCATGATTCAATTCATGATTCATTTAATGATTCATGATTCATGATTCAATTCATGATTTATGATTCGATTCATGATTAATGATTTGTGAATCATGATTCGATTCATGAATCATGATTCAATTCATGATTCATGATTCATGATTCATGAATCATGAATCATGACTCAATTCATGATTCATGATTCATGAATCATGATTCAATTCATGATTCATAATTCATGAATCATGATTCGATTCATGAATCATGATTCGATTAATAAATCATGATTCGATTAATGAATCATGATTTGATTCATGAATCATGACTCGATTCATGATTAATGATTCATGAATCATGATTCGATTCATGAATCATGATTCGATTCATGATTCATGATTCATGATTCATGAATCATGAATCATGATTCAATTCATGATTCATGATTCATGAATCATGTTTCAATTCATGATTCATAATTCATGAATCATGATTCGATTCATGAATCATGATTCGATTAATAAATCATGATTTGATTCATGATTCATGATTCATTATAACTGATTCAATTCATGGTTCATGATTCATGAGTCATGATTCAATTCATGAATCATGATTCGATTCATGATTCATTATTCATGAATCATGATTCAATTCATGAATCTTGATTCGATTCATGATGCATGATTTATGATTCATGATTCAATTCATGATTCATGATTCAATTTATGATTCATTTCATGATTCATGATTCATGATTCAATTCATGATTTATGATTCGATTCATGATTAATGATTTATGAATCATGATTCGATTCATGAATCATGATTCAATTCATGATTCATGATTCATGAATCATGATTCGATTCATGATTCATGAATCATGAATCATGATTCAATTCATGATTCATGATTCATGAATCATGATTCAATTCATGATTCATGAATCATGAATCATGATTCGATTCATGATTCATGAATCATAAATCATGATTCATTTAATGATTCATGATTTATGATTCAATTCATGATTTATGATTCGATTCATGATTCATGATTCATGATTCATGATTCATGAATCATGATTCAATTCATGATTCATGATACATGATTCAATTCATGATTCATATCATGATTCATGATTCATGATTCATGATTCATGATTTAATTCATGATTCATTATTCAATTCATGATTCATTTAATGATTCATGATTTATGATTCAATTCATGATTTATGATTCGATTCATGATTCATGATTCATGATTCATGATTCAATTCATGATTCATGATTCAATTCATGATTTATTTCATGAAACATGATTCAATTCATGAATCATGATTCGATTCATGATTCATGATTTATGATTTATGATTCATGATTCAATTCATGATTCATGATTCAATTCATGATTCATTTCATGATTCTTGATTCATGATACATGATTCAATTCATGATTCATGATTCAATTCATGATTCATGAATAAATTCATGATTCATGATTCAATTCATGATTCATTTAATGATTCATGAATTATGATTCAATTCATGATTTATGATTCGATTCATGATTAATGATTTATGAATCATGATTCGATTCATGAATCATGATTCAATTCATGAATCATGATTCGATTCATGATTCATGATTAATGAATCATGATTCGATTCATGAATCATGACTCGATTCATGATTAATGATTCAAGAATCATGATTCGATTCATGAATCATGATTCATGAATCATGATTCAATTCATGAATCATGATTCGAATTATGATTCATGATTCATGAATCATGATTAATGAATCATGATTCGATTCATGAATCATGACTCGATTCATGATTAATGATTCATGAATCATGATTCGATTCATGAATCATGATTCAATTCATGAATCATGATTCGAATTATGATTCATGATTCATGAATCATGATTCAATTCATGATTCATGATTCATGAATCATGATTCAATTCATGATTCATGAATCATGAATCATGATTCAATTTATGATTCATGATACATGATTCAATTCATGATTCATATCATGATTCATGATTCATGATTCATGATTCATGATTCAATTCATGATTCATTATTCAATTCATGATTCATGATTCATGAATCATGATTCGATTCATGATTCATGAATCATGAATCATGATTCAATTCATGATTCATGATACATGTTTCAATTCATGATTCATATCATGATTCATGATTCATGATTCATGTTTCATGATTCAATTCATGATTCATTATTCAATTCATGATTCATTTAATGATTCATGATTTATGATTCAATTCATGATTCATGATTCATGAATCATGATTTGATTCATGATTCATGATGCATGAATCATGATTAGATTCATGAATCATGATTCAATTCATGAATCATGATTCGATTCATGATTCATGATTCATGATTTATGATACATGATTCAATTAATGATTCATGATTCAATTCATGATTCATTTCATGATTCATGATTCATGATACATGATTCAATTCATGATTCATTTCATGATTCATGATTCATAATTCAATTCATGATTCATGAATCAATTCATGATTCATGATTCAATTCATGATTCATTTAATGATTCATGATTCATGATTCAATTCATGATTTATGATTTGATTCATGATTAATGATTTATGAATCATGATTCGATTCATGAATCATGATTCAATTCATGAATCATGATTCGATTCATGATTCATGATTAATGAATCATGATTCAATTCATGAATCATGATTCGAATTATGATTCATGATTCATGAATCATGATTCAATTCATGATTCATGATTCATGAATCATGATTCGATTCATAAATCATGATTCGATTCATGAATCATGATTCGATTAATGAATCATGATTCGATTCATGATTCATGATTAGCGAATCATGATTCGATTCATGAATCATGATTAGATTAATGAATCATGATTCGATTCATGATTCATGATTAATGAATCATGATTCGATTCATGATTCATGATTAATGAATCATGATTCAATTCATGAATCATGATTCGATTCATGATTCATGAATCATGATTCGATTCATGATTCATGATTCATGAATCATGATTCGATTCATGATTCATGATTCATGAATCATGATTCGATTCATGAATCATGATTCGATTCATGAATCATGATTCGATTCATGATTCATGATTAATAAATCATGATTTGATTCATGATTCATGATTCATGAATCATGATTCGATTCATGAATCATGATTCGATTCATGAATCATGATTCGATTCATGATTCATGATTCATGAATCATGATTCGATTCATGATTAATGATTCATGAATCATGATTCGATTCATAAATCATGATTCGATTCATGATTCATGATTCATGATTCGATTCATGATTCATGATTCATGAATCATGATCCAATTCATGATTCATGATTCATGAATCATGATTCGATTCATGATTCATGAATCATGAATCATGATTCAATTCATGATTCATGATACATGATTCAATTCATGATTCATTTCATGATTCAATTCATGATTCATGATACATGATTCAATTCATGATTCAATTCATGATTCATGATTCATGAATCATGATTCAATTCATGATTCATGAATCATGAATCATGATTCAATTTATGATTCATGATACATGATTCAATTCATGATTCATATCATGATTCATGATTCATGATTCATGATTCATGATTCAATTCATGATTCATTATTCAATTCATGATTCATGATTCATGAATCATGATTCGATTCATGATTCATGAATCATGAATCATGATTCAATTCATGATTCATGATACATGTTTCAATTCATGATTCATATCATGATTCATGATTCATGATTCATGTTTCATGATTCAATTCATGATTCATTATTCAATTCATGATTCATTTAATGATTCATGATTTATGATTCAATTCATGATTCATGATTCATGAATCATGATTTGATTCATGATTCATGATGCATGAATCATGATTAGATTCATGAATCATGATTCAATTCATGAATCATGATTCGATTCATGATTCATGATTCATGATTTATGATACATGATTCAATTAATGATTCATGATTCAATTCATGATTCATTTCATGATTCATGATTCATGATACATGATTCAATTCATGATTCATTTCATGATTCATGATTCATAATTCAATTCATGATTCATGAATCAATTCATGATTCATGATTCAATTCATGATTCATTTAATGATTCATGATTCATGATTCAATTCATGATTTATGATTTGATTCATGATTAATGATTTATGAATCATGATTCGATTCATGAATCATGATTCAATTCATGAATCATGATTCGATTCATGATTCATGATTAATGAATCATGATTCAATTCATGAATCATGATTCGAATTATGATTCATGATTCATGAATCATGATTCAATTCATGATTCATGATTCATGAATCATGATTCGATTCATGATTCATGAATCATGAATCATGATTCAATTCATGATTCATGATACATGATTTAATTCATGATTCATATCATGATTCATGATTCATGATTCATGATTCAATTCATGATTCATTATTCAATTCATGATTAATGATTCATGAATCATGATTCGATTCATAAATCATGATTCAATTCATGATTCATGAATCATGATTCGATTCATAAATCATGATTCGATTCATGAATCATGATTCGATTAATGAATCATGATTCGATTCATGATTCATGATTAGCGAATCATGATTCGATTCATGAATCATGATTAGATTAATGAATCATGATTCGATTCATGATTCATGATTAATGAATCATGATTCGATTCATGATTCATGATTAATGAATCATGATTCAATTCATGAATCATGATTCGATTCATGATTCATGAATCATGATTCGATTCATGATTCATGATTCATGAATCATGATTCGATTCATGATTCATGATTCATGAATCATGATTCGATTCATGAATCATGATTCGATTCATGAATCATGATTCGATTCATGATTCATGATTAATAAATCATGATTTGATTCATGATTCATGATTCATGAATCATGATTCGATTCATGAATCATGATTCGATTCATGAATCATGATTCGATTCATGATTCATGATTCATGAATCATGATTCGATTCATGATTAATGATTCATGAATCATGATTCGATTCATAAATCATGATTCGATTCATGATTCATGATTCATGATTCGATTCATGATTCATGATTCATGAATCATGATCCAATTCATGATTCATGATTCATGAATCATGATTCGATTCATGATTCATGAATCATGAATCATGATTCAATTCATGATTCATGATACATGATTCAATTCATGATTCATTTCATGATTCAATTCATGATTCATGATACATGATTCAATTCATGATTCATTTCATGATTCATGATTCATGATTCATGATTCAATTCATGATTCATGATTCATGATTCATGAATCATGATTCGATTCATGATTCATGAATCATGAATCATGATTCAATTCATGATTCATGATACATGATTCGATTCATGATTCATGAATCATGAATCATGATTCAATTCATGATTCATGATACATGATTCAATTCATGATTCATTTCATGATTCATGATTCATGATTCATGATTCAATTCATGATTCATGATTCAATTCATGATTCATTTAATGATTCATGATTTATGATTCAATTCATGATTTATGATTCGATTCATGATTCATGAATCATGATTCGATTCATGAATCATGAATCATGATTCGATTAATGAATCATGATTCCATTAGTGAATCATGATTCGATTCATGAATCATGATTTGATTCATGAATCATGATTCGATTCATGATTCAATTCATGATTCATGATTCAATTCATGATTCATTTCATGATTCATGATACATGATTCAATTCATGATTCATTTCATGATTCATGAATCAATTCATGATTCATGATTCAATTCATGATTCATTTAATGATTCATGATTCATGATTCAATTCATGATTTATGATTCGATTCATGATTAATGATTTATGAATCATGATTCGATTCATGAATCATGATTCAATTCATGATTCATGATTCATGAATCATGATTCAATTCATGATTCATAATTCATGAATCATGATTCGATTCATGAATCATGATTCGATTAATAAATCATGATTCGATTAATGAATCATGATCTGATTCATGAATCATGACTCGATTCATGATTAATGATTCATGAATCATGATTCGATTCATGAATCATGATTCAATTCATGATTCATGATTCATGAATCATGATTCAATTCATGATTCATAATTCATGAATCATGATTAGATTCATGAATCATGATTCAATTCATGAATCATGATTCAATTCATGATTCATGATTCAATTCATGATTCATTTCATGATTCATGATTCATGATACATGATTCAATTCATGATTCATTTCATGATTTATGATTCATGAATCAATTCATGATTCATGAATCAATTCATGATTCATGATTCAATTCATGATTCATTTAATGATTCATGATTCATGATTCAATTCATGATTTATGATTTGATTCATGATTAATGATTTATGAATCATGATTCGATTCATGAATCATGATTCGATTCATGATTCATGATTAATGAATCATGATTCGATTCATGATTAATGATTCATGTATCATGATTCAATTCATGAATCATCATTCGAATTATGATTCATGATTCATGAATCATGATTCGATTCATGATTAATGATTCATGAATCATGATACAATTCATGATTCATGATTCAATTCATGATTCAATTCATGATTCATGATTCAATTCATGATTCATTTAATGATTCATGATTTATGATTCAATTCATGATTTATGATTCGATTCATGATTCATGAATCATGATTCGATTCATGAATCATGAATCATGATTCCATTAGTGAATCATGATTCGATTCATGAATCATGATTTGATTCATGAATCATGATTCGATTCATGATTCATGATTCATGATTTATGATTCATGATTCAATTCATGATTCATGATTCAATTCATGATTCATTTCATGATTCATGATACATGATTCAATTCATGATTCATTTCATGATTCATGAATCAATTCATGATTCATGATTCAATTCATGATTCATTTAATGATTCATGATTCATGATTCAATTCATGATTTATGATTCGATTCATGATTAATGATTTGTGAATCATGATTCGATTCATGAATCATGATTCAATTCATGATTCATGATTCATGATTCATGAATCATGAATCATGATTCAATTCATGATTCATGATTCATGAATCATGATTCAATTCATGATTCATAATTCATGAATCATGATTCGATTCATGAATCATGATTCGATTAATAAATCATGATTCGATTAATGAATCATGATTTGATTCATGAATCATGACTCGATTCATGATTAATGATTCATGAATCATGATTCGATTCATGAATCATGATTCGATTCATGATTCATGATTCATGATTCATGAATCATGAATCATGATTCAATTCATGATTCATGATTCATGAATCATGTTTCAATTCATGATTCATAATTCATGAATCATGATTCGATTCATGAATCATGATTCGATTAATAAATCATGATTTGATTCATGATTCATGATTCATTATAACTGATTCAATTCATGGTTCATGATTCATGAGTCATGATTCAATTCATGAATCATGATTCGATTCATGATTCATTATTCATGAATCATGATTCAATTCATGAATCTTGATTCGATTCATGATGCATGATTTATGATTCATGATTCAATTCATGATTCATGATTCAATTTATGATTCATTTCATGATTCATGATTCATGATTCAATTCATGATTTATGATTCGATTCATGATTAATGATTTATGAATCATGATTCGATTCATGAATCATGATTCAATTCATGAATCATGATTCAATTCATGATTCATGATTAATGAATCATGATTTGATTCATGAATCATGATTTGATTCATGATTAATGATTCATGATTCATGATTCATGAATCATGATTCAATTCATGATTCATGATTCATGAATCATGATTCGATTCATGATTCATGAATCATGAATCATGATTCAATTCATGATTCATGATTCATGAATCATGATTCAATTCATGATTCATGAATCATGAATCATGATTCGATTCATGATTCATGAATCATAAATCATGATTCAATTCATGATTCATGATACATGATTCAATTCATAATTCATATCATGATTCATGATTCATGATTAATGATTCATGATTCAATTCATGATTCATTATTCAATTCATGATTCATTTAATGATTCATGATTTATGATTCAATTCATGATTTATGATTCGATTCATGATTCATGATTCATGATTCATGATTCATGATTCATGATTCAATTCATGATTCATGATTCAATTCATGATTTATTTCATGAAACATGATTCAATTCATGAATCATGATTCGATTCATGATTCATGATTTATGATTTATGATTCATGATTTAATTCATGATTCATGATTCAATTCATGATTCATTTCATGATTCTTGATTCATGATACATGATTCAATTCATGATTCATGATTCAATTCATGATTCATGAATAAATTCATGATTCATGATTCAATTCATGATTCATTTAATGATTCATGAATTATGATTCAATTCATGATTTATGATTCGATTCATGATTAATGATTTATGAATCATGATTCGATTCATGAATCATGATTCAATTCATGAATCATGATTCGATTCATGATTCATGATTAATGAATCATGATTCGATTCATGAATCATGACTCGATTCATGATTAATGATTCAAGAATCATGATTCGATTCATGAATCATGATTCATGAATCATGATTCAATTCATGAATCATGATTCGAATTATGATTCATGATTCATGAATCATGATTAATGAATCATGATTCGATTCATGAATCATGACTCGATTCATGATTAATGATTCATGAATCATGATTCGATTCATGAATCATGATTCAATTCATGAATCATGATTCGAATTATGATTCATGATTCATGAATCATGATTCAATTCATGATTCATGATTCATGAATCATGATTCGATTCATGATTCATGAATCATGAATCATGATTCAATTCATGATTCATGATACATGATTCAATTCATGATTCATATCATGATTCATGATTCATGATTCATGATTCATGATTCAATTCATGATTCATTATTCAATTCATGATTCATGATTCATGAATCATGATTCGATTCATGATTCATGAATCATGAATCATGATTCAATTCATGATTCATGATACATGTTTCAATTCATGATTCATATCATGATTCATGATTCATGATTCATGTTTCATGATTCAATTCATGATTCATTATTCAATTCATGATTCATTTAATGATTCATGATTTATGATTCAATTCATGATTCATGATTCATGAATCATGATTTGATTCATGATTCATGATGCATGAATCATGATTAGATTCATGAATCATGATTCAATTCATGAATCATGATTCGATTCATGATTCATGATTCATGATTTATGATACATGATTCAATTAATGATTCATGATTCAATTCATGATTCATTTCATGATTCATGATTCATGATACATGATTCAATTCATGATTCATTTCATGATTCAATTCATGATTCATTTCATGATTCATGAATCAATTCATGATTCATGATTCAATTCATGATTCATTTAATGATTCATGATTCATGATTCAATTCATGATTTATGATTTGATTCATGATTAATGATTTATGAATCATGATTCGATTCATGAATCATGATTCAATTCATGAATCATGATTCGATTCATGATTCATGATTAATGAATCATGATTCAATTCATGAATCATGATTCGAATTATGATTCATGATTCATGAATCATGATTCAATTCATGATTCATGATTCATGAATCATGATTCGATTCATGATTCATGAATCATGAATCATGATTCAATTCATGATTCATGATACATGATTTAATTCATGATTCATATCATGATTAATGATTCATGAATCATGATTCGATTCATAAATCATGATTCGATTCATGATTCATGAATCATGATTCGATTCATAAATCATGATTCGATTCATGAATCATGATTCGATTAATGAATCATGATTCGATTCATGATTCATGATTAGCGAATCATGATTCGATTCATGAATCATGATTAGATTAATGAATCATGATTCGATTCATGATTCATGATTAATGAATCATGATTCGATTCATGATTCATGATTAATGAATCATGATTCAATTCATGAATCATGATTCGATTCATGATTCATGAATCATGATTCGATTCATGATTCATGATTCATGAATCATGATTCGATTCATGATTCATGATTCATGAATCATGATTCGATTCATGAATCATGATTCGATTCATGAATCATGATTCGATTCATGATTCATGATTAATAAATCATGATTTGATTCATGATTCATGATTCATGAATCATGATTCGATTCATGAATCATGATTCGATTCATGAATCATGATTCGATTCATGATTCATGATTCATGAATCATGATTCGATTCATGATTAATGATTCATGAATCATGATTCGATTCATAAATCATGATTCGATTCATGATTCATGATTCATGATTCGATTCATGATTCATGATTCATGAATCATGATCCAATTCATGATTCATGATTCATGAATCATGATTCGATTCATGATTCATGAATCATGAATCATGATTCAATTCATGATTCATGATACATGATTCAATTCATGATTCATTTCATGATTCAATTCATGATTCATGATACATGATTCAATTCATGATTCATTTCATGATTCATGATTCATGATTCATGATTCAATTCATGATTCATGATTCATGATTCATGAATCATGATTCGATTCATGATTCATGAATCATGAATCATGATTCAATTCATGATTCATGATACATGATTCAATTCATGATTCATTTCATGATTCATGATTCATGATTCATGATTCAATTCATGATTCATGATTCAATTCATGATTCATTTAATGATTCATGATTTATGATTCAATTCATGATTTACTATTCGATTCATGATTCATGATTCATGATTCGATTCATGATTCATGATTCATGAATCATGATTCGATTCATGATTCATGATTCATGAATCATGATTCGATTCATGAATCATGAATCATGATTCGATTCATGAATCATGATTCCATTAGTGAATCATGATTCGATTCATGATTCATTATTAATGAATCATGATTTGATTCATGAATCATGATTCAATTCACTATTCATGATTCATGAATCATGATTCGATTCATAAATCAAGATTCGATTCATGATTCATAATTCATGAATCATGATTCGATTCATGAATCATGATTCGATTAATAAATCATGATTCGATTCATGAATCATGATTCAAATTATGATTCATGATTCATGAATCATGATTCGATTCATGATTCATGATTCATGAATCATGATTCGATTCATGATTCATGATTCATGAATCATAATTCAATTCATGATTCATGATTCATGAATCATGATTCGATTCATGATTCATGATTTATGAATCATGATTCGATTCATGATTCATGATACATGATTCAATTCATGATTCATTTCATGATTCATGATTCATGATTCAGGATTCAATTCATGATTCATGATTCAATTCATGATTCAATTAATGATTCATGATTTATGATTCAATTCATGATTTATGATTCGATTCATGATTCATGATTCATGATTCGATTCATGATTCATGATTCCATTAGTGAATCATGATTCGATTCATGAATCATGATTCGATTAATGAATCATGATTCGATTCATGATTCATGATTAATGAATCATGATTTGATTCATGAATCATGATTCGATTCATGATTCATGATTCATGAATCATGATTCGATTCATAAATCATGATTCGATTCATGATCCATAATTCATGAATCATGATTCGATTCATGAGTCATGATTCAATTCATGAATCATGATTCGATTCATGATTCATGATTCATGAGTCATGATTCAATTCATGAATCATGATTCGATTCATGATTCATTATTCATGAATCATGATTCAATTCATGAATCATGATTCGATTCATGATTCATGATTTATGAATCATGATTTAATTCATGATTCATGATTCAATTCATGATTAATTTCATGAATCATGATTCAATTCATGAATCATGATTTGATTCATGATTCATGATTCATGATTCATGATTCATGATTTATGATTCATGATTCAATTCATGATTCATGATTCAATTCATGATTCATTTCATGATTCATGATTCATGATACATGATTCAATTCATGATTCATTTCATGATTCATGATTCATGATTCGATTCATGAATCATGATTCGATTCATGATTCATGATTCATGAATCATGATTCAATTCATGAATCATGATTCGAATTATGATTCATGATTCATGAATCATGATTCAATTCATGAATCATGATTCGAATTATGATTCATGATTCATGAATCATGATTCAATTCATGATTCATGATTCATGAATCATGATTCGATTCATGATTCATGAATCATGAATCATGATTCAATTCATGATTCATGATACATGATTCAATTCATGATTCATATCATGATTCATGATTCATGATTCATGATTCAATTCATGATTCATTATTTAATTCATAATTCATTTAATGATTCATGATTTATGATTCAATTCATGATTTATGATTCGTGAATCGAATCATAATTCATGAATTATGAATCATGAATCGAATCATGATTCATGAATCATGAATCATGATTCGATTCATGATTCATGATTCATGAATCATGATTCGATTCATGAATCATAAATCATGATTCGATTCATTAATCATAATTTGATTAGTGAATCATGATTCGATTCATGAATCATGATTCGATTCATGATTCATGATTTATGATTCATGATTCAATTCATGATTCATGATTCAATTCATGATTTATTTCATGAATCATGATTCAATTCATGAATCATGATTCGATTCATGATTCATGATTCATGATTTATGATTCATGATTCAATTCATAATTCATGATCCAATTCATGATTCATTTCATGATTCATGATAAATGATTCAATTTATGATTCATTTCATGATTCATGATTCATGAATCAATTCATGATTCATGATTCAATTCATGATTCATTTAATGATTCATGATTTATGATTTGATTCATGATTAATGATTTATGAATCATGATTCGATTCATGAATCATGATTCAATTCATGAATCATGATTCGATTCATGAATCATGACTCGATTCATGATTAATGATTCATGAATCATGACTCGATTCATGAATCATGATTCAATATATGAATCATGATTCGAATTATGATTCATGATTCATGAATCATGATTCAATTCATGATTCATGATTCATGAATCATGATTCGATTCATGATTCATGAATCATGAATCATGATTCAATTCATGATTCATGATACATGATTCAATTCATGATTCATATCATGATTCACGATTCATGATTCATGATTCAATTCATGATTCATGAATCATGAATCATGATTCAATTCATGATTCATGATACATGATTCAATTCATGATTCATATCATGATTCACGATTCATGATTCATGATTCATGATTCAATTCATGATTCATTATTCAATTCATGATTCATTTAATGATTCATGATTTATGATTCAATTTATGATTTATGATTCGATTCATGATTCATGATTCATGAATCATGATTCGATTCATAAATCATAAATCATGATTCGATTCATGAATCATGATTCGATTAGTGAATCATGATTCGATTCATGAATCATGATTCGATTAATGAATCATGATTCGATTCATGATTAATGAATCATGATTCGATTCATGATTCATGATTAATGAATCATGATTTGATTCATGAATCATGATTCGATTCATGATTCATGAATCATGATTCGATTCATAAATCATGATTCGATTCATGATTCATAATTCATGAATCATGATTCGATTCATGAATCATGATTCGATTAATGAATCATGATTCGATTCATGATTCATGATTAATGAATCATGATTCGATTCATGAATCATGATTCGATTCATGATTCATGATTCATGAATCATGATTAAATTCATGATTCATGATTTAATTCATGATTCATGATTCAATTCATAATTCATTTAATGATTCATGATTTATGATTCAATTCATGATTTATGATTCGATTCATGATTCATGATTCATGAATCAAGATTCGATTCATGATTCATGATTCATGAATCATGATTAGATTCATGAATCAAGATTCGATTCATGATTCATGATTCATGAATCATGATTCGATTCATGAATCTTGATTTGATTCATGATTCATGATTCATTAATCATGATTCGATTCATGATTCATGATTCGATTCATGATTCGATTCATGATTCATGATTCGATTCATGATTCGATTCATGATTCAAGATTCATGATTCAATTCATGATTCAAGATTCATGATTCGATTCATGATTCATGATTCATGATTCAATTCATGATTCATGAGTCATGATTCAATTCATGAATCATGATTCATGATTTATGAATCATGATTCAATTCATGATTCATTTCATGATTCATGATTCATGATTCGATTCATGATTTATGATTCATGAATCATGATTCATGATTTATGATTCGATTCATGATTCATGATTCAATTCATGATTCAAGATTCATGATTCGATTCATGATTCATGATTCATGATTTAATTCATGATTCATGAGTCATGATTCAATTCATGAATCATGATTCATGATTTATGAATCATGATTCAATTCATGATTCATTTCATGATTCATGATTCATGATTCATGAATCATGATTTGATTCATGATTCATGATTCATGAATCATGATTCGATTCATGAATCATGATTTGATTCATGATTCGATTCATGAATCATGATTCGATTCATGAATCATGATTTGATTCATGATTCATGATTAATAAATTATGATTTGATTCATGATTCATGATTCATGAATCATGATTTGATTCATGATTCATGATTCATGAATCATGATTCGATTCATGAATCATGATTTGATTCATGATTCATGATTCATGAATCATGATTCGATTCATGAATCATGATTCGATTCATGAATCATGATTCGATTCATGATTCATGATTCATGAATCATGATTCGATTCATGATTAATGATTCATGGATCATGATTCGATTCATAAATCATGATTCGATTCATGATTCATGATTCATGAATCATGATTCAATTCATGAATCATGATTCGAATTATGATTCATGATTCATGAATCATGATTCGATTCATAAATCATGATTCGATTCATGATTCATGATTCATGAATCATGATTCAATTCATGAATCATGATTCGAATTATGATTCATGATTCATGAATCATGATTCGATTCATGAATCATGAATCATGATTCAATTCATGATTCATGATACATGATTCAATTCATGATTCATTTCATGATTCATGATTCATGATTCATTATTCAATTCATGATTCATGATTCAATTCATGATTCATTTAATGATTCATGATTTATGATTCAATTCATGATTTATGATTCGATTCATGATTCATGATTCGATTCATGATTCATGATTCATTAATCATGATTCGATTCATGAATCATGAATCATGATTCGATTCATGAATCATGATTCCATTAGTGAATCATGATTCGATTCATGAATCATGATTCCATTAGTGAATCATGATTCGATTCATGAATCATGATTCGATTAATGAATCATGATTCGATTCATGAATCATGATTCGATTCATGATTCATGATTAATGAATCATGATTTGATTCATGAATATTGATTCGATTCATGATTCATAATTCATGAATCATGATTCGATTCATGATTCATGATTCGATTCATGATTCATAATTCATGAATCATGATTCGATTCATGATTCATGATTCATGAATCATGATTCGATTCATGATTCATGATTCATGAATCATGATTCGATTCATGATTCATGATTCATGAATCATGATTCGATTCATGATTCATGATTCATGAATCATGATTCAATTCATGATTCATGAATCATGATTCGATTCATGATTCATGAATCATGAATCATGATTCAATTCATGATTCATGATACATGATTCAATTCATGATTCATTTCATGATTTATGATTTATGATTTTATGATTCATGAATTGAATCATGATTCATGAATCATGAATCATGAATCGAATCATGATTCATGAATCATGAATCATGAATCGAATCATGATTCATGAATCGAATCATGAATCATGAATCATGAAATGAATCATGAATTGAATCATGAATCATGAATTGAATCATGAATCATAAATGATGAATCATGAATCATGAATCGAATCATAATTAATGAATTGAATCATGATTCATGAAATAAATCATGAATTGAATCATGAATCATGAATTGAATCATGAATCATAAATCATGAATCATGAATCGAATCATGATTCATGAATTGAATCATGATTCATGAATAATGAATCTTGAATCGAATCATGATTCATGAATTGAATCATGACTCATGAATCATGGACCATGAATTGAATCATGATTCATGAATCAAATCATGATTCATGAATCATGAATCATGAATCGTATCATGATTCATGAATCGAATCATGATTTATTAATCGAATCATGATTCATGAATCGAATCATGATTCATGAATTATGAATCATGAATCGAATCATGATTTATGAATCGAATCATGATTCATGAATCATGAATCATGAATCGAATCATGATTCATGAATCAAATCATGATTCATGAATCATGAATCATGAATCGTATCATGATTCATGAATCGAATCATGATTCATGAATCATCAATCATGAATCGAGTCATGATTCATGAATCGAATCATGATTCATTAATCATGATTCATGAATCGAATCATGATTCATGAATTGATTCATGAATCATGAATCGAATCATGATTCATGGATCATGAATCGAATCATGATTCATGAATCGAATCATGATTCATGATTCATGAATCATGAATCATGATTCGATTCATGATTCATAATTCATGAATCATGATTCGATTCACGAATCATAAATCATGAATTGAATCATAAATCATGAATCATTAAATGAATTATGAATTGAATAATGAATCATGAATTGAATCATGAATCATGAATCATGATATGAATCATGAATTGAATCATGTATCATGAATCATGAATTGAATCATGATTCATGATTCATGAATCATGAATCGAATCATGATTCATGAATCATGAATCGAATCATGATTCATGAATCATGAATCATGAATTGAATCATGATTCATGAATCATGAATCATAATTCGAATCATGATTCATGAATCATGAATCATGAATCGAATCATGATTCATGGATCATGAATCGAATCATGAATCATGAATCGAATCATGATTCATGAATCATGAATTGAATCATGATTCATGAATCATGAATCATAATTCGAATCATGATTCATGAATCATGAATCATGAATCGAATCATGATTCATGAATCATGAATCATGAATCGAATCATGATTCATGAATCATGAATCATGAATCGAATCATGATTCATGAATCGAATCATGAATCATGAATCATGAAATGAATCATGAATTGAATCATGAATCATGAATTGAATCATGAATCATAAATCATGAATCATGAATCATGAATCGAATCATGATTAATGAATTGAATCATGATTCATGAAATAAATCATGAATTGAATCATGAATCATGAATTGAATCATGAATCATAAATCATGAATCATGAATCGAATCATGATTCATGAATTGAATCATGATTCATGAATAATGAATCTTGAATCGAATCATGATTCATGAATTGAATCATGACTCATGAATCATGAACCATGAATTGAATCATGAATAATGAATCATGAATCATGAATCGAATCATGATTTATTAATCGAATCATGATTCATGAATCGAATCATGATTCATGAATTATGAATCATGAATCGAATCATGATTTATGAATCGAATCATGATTCATGAATCATGAATCATGAATCGAATCATGATTCATGAATCATGAATCATGAATCGAATCATGATTCATGAATCAAATCATGATTCATGAATCATGAATCATGAATCGTATCATGATTCATGAATCGAATCATGATTCATGAATCATCAATCATGAATCGAGTCATGATTCATGAATCGAATCATGATTCATTAATCATGATTCATGAATCGAATCATGATTCATGAATTGATTCATGAATCATGAATCGAATCATGATTCATGGATCATGAATCGAATCATGATTCATGAATCGAATCATGATTCATGAATCATGAATCATGAATCGAATCATGATTCATGAATCATGAATCATGAATCGAATCATGATTCATTAATCGAATCATGATTCATTAATCATGAATCATGAACGAATCATGATTCATTAATCGAATCTTGATTCATGAATCATGATTCATTAATCGAATCATGATTCATGAATCGAATCATAAATCATGAATTGAATCATAAATCATGAATCATTAAATGAATCATGAATCGAATCATGATTCATTAATCGAATCATGATTCATTAATCATGAATCATGAACGAATCATGATTCATTAATCGAATCTTGATTCATGAATCATGATTCATTAATCGAATCATGATTCATGAATCGAATCATAAATCATGAATTGAATCATAAATCATGAATCATTAAATGAATCATGAATTGAATCATGTATCATGAATCAAATCATGATTCAGGTATCATGAATCATAAATCGAATCATGATTCATGAATTGAATCATGATTTATGAATCATGAATCATGAATCGAATCATGATTCATGAATCATGAATCATGAATCGAATCAAGATTCATGAATCGAATCATGAATCATGAATCATGAATTGAATCATGATTTATTAATCATGAATCATGAATCGAATCATGATTTACGAATCTAATCATGATTCATGAATCGAATCATGATTCATGAATCATGAATCATGAATCGAATCATGATTCATGAATCATGAATCACGAATAGAATCATGATTCATGATTCATGAATCATGAATCGAATCACGAATCATGAATTGAATCATGAATCATGAATTGAATCATGAATCATAAATCATGAATCATGAATCATTAATTGAATCATGATTAATGAATAATGAATCATGAATCGAATCATAATTCATGAATTGAATATGACTCATGAATCATGAACCATGAATTGAATCATGAATAATGAATCATGAATCATGAATCAAATCATGAATCATGAATTGAATCATGAATCATGAATCATGAATCGAATCATGAATCTTGAGTCATGAATTGAATCATGATTCATGAAATAAATCATGAATTGAATCATGAATCATGAATTGAATCATGAATCATAAATCATGAATCACGAATCGAATCATGATTCATGAAATGAATCATGATTCATGAATAATGAATCATGAATCGAATCATGATTCATGAATTGAATCATGACTCATGAATCATGAACCATGAATTGAATCATGAATAATGAATCATGAATCATGAATCGAATCATGATTTATTAATCGAATCATGATTCATGAATCGAATCATGATTCATGAATTATGAATCATGAATCGAATCATGATTTATGAATCGAATCATGATTCATGAATCATCAATCATGAATCGAGTCATGATTCATGAATTGAATCATGAATCATGAATCGAATCATGATTCATGGATCATGAATCGAATCATGATTCATGAATCGAATCATGATTCATGAATCATGAATCATGAATCGAATCATGATTCATGAATCATGAATCATGAATCGAATCATGATTCATTAATCGAATCATGATTCATTAATCATGAATCATGAACGAATCATGATTCATGAATCGAATCATGATTCATGAATCGAATCATGATTCATGAATCGAATCATGATTCATGAATCATGAATCATGAATCGAATCATAAATCATGAATTGAATCATAAATCATGAATCATTAAATGAATCATGAATTGAATCATGAATCATGAATCATGAATCATGAATCATGAAATGAATCATGAATTGAATCATGTATCATGAATCAAATCATGATTCAGGTATCATGAATCATAAATCGAATCATGATTCATGAATTGAATCATGATTTATGAATCATGAATCATGAATCGAATCATGATTTATGAATCATGAATCATGAATCGAATCATGAGTCATGAATCATGAATCATGAATCGAATCAAGATTCATGAATCGAATCATGAATCATGAATCATGAATCGAATCATGATTTATTAATCATGAATCATGAATCGAATCATGATTTACGAATCGAATCATGATTCATGAATCGAATCAAGATTCATGAATCATGAATCATGAATCGAATCATGATTCATGAATCATGAATCATGAATCGAATCATGATTCATGATTCATGAATCATGAATCGAATCATGAATCATGAATTGAATCATGAATCATGAATTAAATCATGAATCATAAATCATGAATCATGAATCATTAATTGAATCATGATTAATGAATAATGAATCATGAATCGAATCATAATTCATGAATTGAATATGACTCATGAATCATGAACCATGAATTGAATCATGAATAATGAATCATGAATCATGAATCAAATCATGAATCATGAATTGAATCATGAATCATGAATCGAATCATGAATCTTGAATCATGAATTGAATCATGATTCATGAATCATGAATCGAATCATGAATCGAATCATGAATCATCAATCGAATCATGATTAATGAATCATGAATCATGAATCAAATCATGAATCATGAATCGAATCATGATTCATGAATCGAATCATGATTCATGAATTATGAATCATGAATCGAATCATGATTTATGAATCGAATCATGAATCATGAATCGAATCATGATTCATGAATCGAATCATGATTCATGAATCATGAATCATGAATCGAATCATGATTCATGAATCAAATAATGATTCATTAATCATGAATCATGAATCGAATCATGATTCATGAATCAAATAATGATTCATTAATCATGAATCATGAATCGAATAATGATTCATTAATCGAATCATGATTCATGAATCGAATCATGATTCATGATTCATGAATCGAATCATGATTCATGATTCATGAATCGAATCATGATTCATGAATCATGAATCATGAATCGAATCATGAATCATGAATCATAAATCGAATCATAAATCATGAATCATTAAATGAATCATGAATTGAATCATATATCATGAATTGAATCATGAATCGAATCATGATTCATGAATCATGAATCATGAATTGAATCATGATTCATGAATCATGAATCATGAATTGAATCATGATTCATGAATCATGAATCATAATTCGAATCATGATTCATGAATTGAATCATGATTCATGAATCATGAATCATGAATCGAATCATGATTCATGAATCATGAATCATAATTCGAATCATGATTCATGAATTGAATCATGATTCATGAATCATGAATCATGAATCGAATCATGATTCATGAATCGAATCATGAATCGAATCATGATTCATGAATCGAATCATGATTCATGAATCATTAATCACGAATCGAGTCATGATTCATGAATCGAATCATGATTCATTAATCATGAATCATGAATCGAATCATGATTCATGAATTGAATCATGATTCATGAATCGAATCATGATTCATAAATCATTAATCATGAATCGAATCATAAATCATGAATTGAATCATGAATCATGAATCATTAAATGAATCATGAATTGAATCATGATTTATGAATCATGAATCATGAATCGAATCATGATTCATGAATCATGAATCATGAATTGAATCATGATTCATGAATCATGAATCATGAATTGAATCATGATTCATGAATCATGAATCATAATTCGAATCATGATTCATGAATTGAATCATGATTCATGAATCATGAATCATGAATCGAATCATGATTCATGAATCATGAATCATAATTCGAATCATGATTCATGAATTGAATCATGATTCATGAATCATGAATCATGAATCGAATCATGATTCATGAATCGAATCATGATTCATGAATCATTAATCACGAATCGAGTCATGATTCATGAATCGAATCATGATTCATTAATCATGAATCATGAATCGAATCATGATTCATGAATTGAATCATGATTCATGAATCGAATCATGATTCATAAATCATTAATCATGAATCGAATCATAAATCATGAATTGAATCATGAATCATGAATCATTAAATGAATCATGAATTGAATCATGATTTATGAATCATGAATCATGAATCGAATCATGATTCATGAATCATGAATCATGAATCGAATCAAGATTCATGAATCGAATCATGATTCATGAATCATGAATCATGAATCGAATCATGATTTATTAATCATGAATCATGAATCGAATCATGATTCATGAATCGAATCATGATTTATGAATCGAATCATGATTCATGAATCGAATCATGATTCATGAATCATAAATCATGAATCGAATCATGATTCATGAATCATGAATCATGAATCGAATCATGATTCATGAATCATGAATCATGAATCGAATCATGAATCATGAATTGAATCATGAATCATGAATTGAATCATGAATCATAAATCATGAATCATGAATCATTAATTGAATCATGATTAATGAATAATGAATCATGAATCGAATCATAATTCATGAATTGAAGCATGACTCATGAATCATGAACCATGAATTGAATCATAAATCATGAATCATGAATCATGAATCAAATCATGAATCATGAATCGAATCAATAATCATGAATCATGAATCGAATCATAAATCATGAATTGAATCATGAATCATGAATCACGAATCATGAAATGAATCATGAATTGAAAAATGTATCATGAATCATGAATTGAATCATGATTCATGATTCATGAATCATGAATCGAATCATGATTCATGAATCATGAATCATGAATTGAATCATGATTCATGAATCATGAATCATGAATCGAATCATGATTCATGAATCATGAATCATAATTCGAATCATGATTCATGAATTGAATCATGATTCATGAATCATGAATCATGAATCGAATCATGATTTATGAATCGAATCATGATTCATGAATCATTAATCATGAATCGAATCATGATTCATGAATCATGAATCATGAATCGAATCATGATTCATGAATCGAATCATGATTCATGAATCATGAATCATGAATCAAATCATGATTTATTAATCATGAATCATGAATCGAATCATCATTCATGAATCGAATCATGATTCATGAATCATGAATCATGAATCGAATCATGATTCATGAATCATGAATCATGAATCGAATCATGAATCATGAATCATGAAATGAATCATGAATTGAATCATGAATCATAAATCATGAATTATGAATCATGAATTGAATCATGATTAATGAATAATGAATCATGAATCGAATCATGATTCATGAATCGAATCATGATTAATGAATAATGAATTATGAATCGAATCATGATTCATGAATCGAATCATGATTCATGAATCATGAATCATGAATCGAATCATGATTCATAAATCATGAATCATGAATCGAATCATGATTTATGAATCGAATCATGATTCATGAATCATGAATCGAATCATGATTCATGAATCAAATCATGATTCATTAATCATGAATCATAAATCGAATCATGATTCATTAATCATGAATCATGAATCGAATCATGATTCATTAATCGAATCATGATTCATGAATCGAATCATGATTCACTAATCGAATCATGATTCATGAATCGAATCATGATTTCTGATTTATGAATCGAATCATGATTCATGAATCATGAATCATGAATCGAATCATGATTCATGAATCGAATCATGATTCATGAATCATGAATCATGAATCGAATCATAAATCATGAATTGAATCATAAATCATGAATCATTAAATGAATCATGAATTGAATAATGAATCATGAATTGAATCATGAATTGAATCATGTATCATGAATCATGAATTGAATCATGAATCATGAGTTGAATCATGTATCATGAATCATGAATTGAATCATGAATTGAATAATGAATCATGAATTGAATCATGAATTGAATCATGTATCATGAATCATGAATTGAATCATGAATCATGAGTTGAATCATGTATCATGAATCATGAATTGAATCATGATTCATGATTCATGAATCATGAATCGAATCATGATTCATGAATCATGAATCATGAATTGAATCATGATTCATGAATCATGAATCATAATTCGAATCATGATTCATAATTCGAATCATGATTCATGAATTGAATCATGATTCATGAATCATGATTCATGAATTGAATCATGATTCATGAATCATGATTCATGAATCGAATCATGATTCATGAATCATTAATCATGAATCGAGTCATGATTCATGAATCGAATCATGATTCATGAATTGAATCATGATTCATGAATCGAGTCATGATTCATAAATCATTAATCATGAATCGAATCATAAATCATGAATTGAATCATGAATCATGAATCATTAAATGAATCATGAATTGAATCATGAATCATGAATTGATTCATGAATCATGAATCATGAAATGAATCATGAATTGAATCATGTATCATGAATCATGAATCATGAAATGAATCATGAATTGAATCATGAATCATGAATTGAATCATGAATCATGAATTGAATCATAAATCATAAATCATGAATCATGAATCGAATCATGATTCATGAATTGAATCATGATTCATGAATAATGAATCATAATTCGAATCATGATTCATGAATTGAATCATGACTCATGAATCATGAACCATGAATTGAATCATTTATAATGAATCATGAATCAAATCATGATTTATTAATCGAATCATGATTCATGAATTATGAATTATGAATCGAATCATGATTTATGAATCGAATCATGATTCATGAATCATGAATCGAATCATGATTTATGAATCAAATCATGATTCATTAATCATGAATCATGAATCGAATCATGATTCATTAATCATGAATCATGAATCAAATCATGATTCATTAATCGAATCATGATTCATGAATCGAATCATGATTCACTAATCGAATCATGATTCATGAATCGAATCATGATTCACTAATCGAATCATGATTCATGAATCGAATCATGATTTATGATTCATGAATCGAATCATGATTCATGAATCATGAATCATGAATCGAATCATGATTCATGAATCATGAATCATGATTCGATTCATGATTCATGATTCATGAATCATGATTCAAATCATGATTCATGAATCATGAATCATGAATCGAATCATGATTCATGAATCATGAATCATGATTCGATTCATGATTCATGATTCATGAATCATGATTCGATTCACGAATCATAAATCATGAATTGAATCATAAATCATGAATCATTAAATGAATTATGAATTGAATAATGAATCATGAATTGAATCATGAATCATGAATCATGATATGAATCATGAATTGAATCATGATTCATAAATCATGAATTATGAATTGAATCATGATTCATTATTCATGAATCATGAATCGAATCATGATTCATGAATCATGAATCATGAATTGAATCATGATTCATGAATCATGAATCATAATTCGAATCATGATTCATGAATTGAATCATGATTCATGAATCATGAATCATGAATCGAATCATAATTCGAATCATGATTCATGAATTGAATCATGATTCATGAATCATGAATCATAATTCGAATCATGATTCATGAATTGAATCATGATTCATGAATCATGAATCATGAATCGAATCATGATTCATGAATCATGAATCATGAATCGAATCATGATTCATGAATCGAATCATGAATCATGAATCATGAAATGAATCATGAATTGAATCATGAATCATGAATTGAATCATGAATCATGAATTGAATCATGAATCATGAATTGAATCATGAATGATAAATCATGAATCATGAATCATGAATCATGAAATGAATCATGAATTGAATCATGATTCATGAAATAAATCATGAATTGAATCATGATTCATGAATTAAATCATGATTCATGAATAATGAATCATGAATCGAATCATGATTCATGAATTGAATCATGACTCATGAATCATGAACCATGAATTGAATCATGAATAATGAAACATGAATTATGAATCGAATCATGATTTATTAATCGAATCATGATTCATGAATCGAATCATGATTCATGAATTATGATTCATGAATCATGAACCATGAATTGAATCATGAATAATGAATCATGAATCATGAATCGAATCATGATTTATTAATCGAATCATGAATCATGAATCATGAAATGAATCATGAATTGAATCATGTATCATGAATCATGAATCATGAAATGAATCATGAATTGAATCATGAATCATGAATTGAATCATGAATCATGAATTGAATCATGAATGATAAATCATGAATCATGAATCATGAATCATGAAATGAATCATGAATTGAATCATGATTCATGAATTATGATTCATGAATCAAATCATGATTCATTAATCATGAATCATGAATCGAATCATGATTCATTAATCGAATCATGATTCATGAATCGAATCATGATTCTCTAATGGAATCATGATTCATGAATCGAATCATGATTCACTAATGGAATCATGATTCATGAATCGAATCATGATTCATGAATCATGAATCGAATCATAAATCATAAATCATGAAATGAATCATGAATTGAATCATGTATCATGAATCATGAATTGAATCATGATTCATGATTCATGAATCATGAATCGAATCATGATTCATGAATCATGAATTGAATCATGATTCATGAATCATGAATCCTGAATCGAATCATGATTCATGAATCATGAATCGAATCATGATTCATGAATCATGAATCATGAATCGAATCATGATTCATGAATCATGAATCATGATTCGATTCATGATTCATGATTCATGAATCATGAATCGAATCATGATTCATGAATCATGATTCATGAATCGAATCATGATTCATGAATCATGAATCATGATTCGATTCATGATTCATGATTCATGAATCATGATTCGATTCACGAATCATAAATCATGAATTGAATCATAAATCATGAATCATTAAATGAATTATGAATTGAATAATGAATCATGAATTGAATCATGAATCATGAATCATGATATGAATCATGAATTGAATCATGTATCATGAATCATGATATGAATCATGAATTGAATCATGTATCATGAATCATGAATCATGAAATGAATCATGAATTGAATCATGAATCATGAATTGAATCATGAATCATGAATTGAATCATGAATCATGAATTGAATCATGAATGATAAATCATGAATCATGAATCATGAATCATGAAATGAATCATGAATTGAATCATGATTCATGAAATAAATCATGAATTGAATCATGATTCATGAATTAAATCATGATTCATGAATAATGAATCATGAATCGAATCATGATTCATGAATTGAATCATGACTCATGAATCATGAACCATGAATTGAATCATGAATAATGAATCATGAATTATGAATCGAATCATGATTTATTAATCGAATCATGATTCATGAATCGAATCATGATTCATGAATTATGATTCATGAATCATGAACCATGAATTGAATCATGAATAATGAATCATGAATTATGAATCGAATCATGATTTATTAATCGAATCATGAATCATGAATCATGAAATGAATCATGAATTGAATCATGTATCATGAATCATGAATCATGAAATGAATCATGAATTGAATCATGAATCATGAATTGAATCATGAATCATGAATTGAATCATGAATGATAAATCATGAATCATGAATCATGAATCATGAAATGAATCATGAATTGAATCATGATTCATGAATTATGATTCATGAATCAAATCATGATTCATTAATCATGAATCATGAATCGAATCATGATTCATTAATCGAATCATGATTCATGAATCGAATCATGATTCACTAATGGAATCATGATTCATGAATCGAATCATGATTCACTAATGGAATCATGATTCATGAATCGAATCATGATTCATGAATCATGAATCGAATCATAAATCATAAATCATGAAATGAATCATGAATTGAATCATGTATCATGAATCATGAATTGAATCATGATTCATGATTCATGAATCATGAATCGAATCATGATTCATGAATCATGAATTGAATCATGATTCATGAATCATGAATCCTGAATCGAATCATGATTCATGAATCATGAATCGAATCATGATTCATGAATCATGAATCATGAATCGAATCATGATTCATGAATCATGAATCATGATTCGATTCATGATTCATGATTCATGAATCATGAATCGAATCATGATTCATGAATCATGAATCATGAATCGAATCATGATTCATGAATCATGAATCATGATTCGATTCATGATTCATGATTCATGAATCATGATTCGATTCACGAATCATAAATCATGAATTGAATCATAAATCATGAATCATTAAATGAATTATGAATTGAATAATGAATCATGAATTGAATCATGAATCATGAATCATGATATGAATCATGAATTGAATCATGTATCATGAATCATGAATTGAATCATGATTCATTATTCATGAATCATGAATCGAATCATGATTCATGAATCATGAATCATGAATTGAATCATGATTCATGAATCATGAATCATAATTCGAATCATGATTCATGAATTGAATCATGATTCATGAATCATGAATCATGAATCGAATCATGATTCATGAATCATGAATCATGAATTGAATCATAATTCATGAATCATGAATCATAATTCGAATCATGATTCATGAATTGAATCATGATTCATGAATCATGAATCATGAATCGAATCATGATTCATGAATCATGAATCATGAATCGAATCATGATTCATGAATCGAATCATGAATCATGAATCATGAAATGAATCATGAATTGAATCATGTATCATGAATCATGAATCATGAAATGAATCATGAATTGAATCATGAATCATGAATTGAATCATGAATCATGAATTGAATCATGAATCATAAATCATGAATCATGAATCATGAATCATGAAATGAATCATAAATTGAATCATGATTCATGAAATAAATCATGAATTGAATCATGAATCATGAATTGAATCATGAATCATAAATCATGAATCATGAATCGAATCATGATTCATGAATTGAATCATGATTCATGAATAATGAATCATGAATTAAATCATGATTCATGAATTGAATCATGACTCATGAATCATGAACCATGAATTGAATCATGAATCATGAATCATGAAATGAATCATGAATTGAATCATGAATCATGAATTGAATCATGAATCATGAATTGAATCATGAATCATAAATCATGAATCATGAATCATGAATCGAATCATGATTCATGAATTGAATCATAAAACATGAATTGAATCATGAATCATGAATTGAATCATGAATCATAAATCATGAATCATGAATTGAATCATGATTCATGAATAATGAATCATAATTCGAATCATGATTCATGAATTGAATCATGACTCATGAATCATGAACCATGAATTGAATCATTTATAATGAATCATGAATCAAATCATGATTTATTAATCGAATCATGATTCATGAATTATGAATTATTAATCGAATCATGATTTATGAATCGATTCATGATTCATGAATCATGAATCGAATCATGATTCATGAATCAAATCATGATTCATTAATCATGAATCATGAATCGAATCATGATTCATTAATCATGAATCATGAATCAAATCATGATTCATTAATCGAATCATGATTCATGAATCGAATCATGATTCACTAATCGAATCATGATTCATGAATCGAATCATGATTTATGATTCATGAATCGAATCATGATTCATGAATCATGATTCGATTCACGAATCATAAATCATGAATTGAATCATAAATCATGAATCATTAAATGAATTATGAATTGAATAATGAATCATGAATTGAATCATGAATCATGAATCATGATATGAATCATGAATTGAATCATGTATCATGAATCATGAATTGAATCATGATTCATTATTCATGAATCATGAATCGAATCATGATTCATGAATCATGATATGAATCATGAATTGAATCATGTATCATGATTCATGAATTGAATCATGATTCATGAATCATGATTCATGAATTGAATCATGATTCATGAATCATGAATCATGAATCGAATCATGATTCATGAATCATGAATCATGAATTGAATCATGATTCATGAATCATGAATCATAATTCGAATCATGATTCATGAATTGAATCATGATTCATGAATCATGAATCATGAATCGAATCATGATTCATGAATCATGAATCATAAATCGAATCATGATTCATGAATCATGAATCATGAATCGAATCATGATTCATGAATCGAATCATGAATCATGAAATGAATCATGAATTGAATCATGTATCATGAATCATGAATCATGAAATGAATCATGAATTGAATCATGAATCATGAATTGAATCATGAATCATGAATTGAATCATGAATCATAAATCATGAATCATGAATCATGAAATGAATCATGAATTGAATCATGTATCATGAATCATGAATCATGAATTGAATCATGAATCATAAATCATGAATCATGAATCGAATCATGATTCATGAATTGAATCATGATTCATGAATAATGAATCATGAATCGAATCATGATTCATGAATTGAATCATGACTCATGAATCATGAACCATGAATTGAATCATGAATAATGAATCATGAATCATGAATCGAATCATGATTTATTAATCGAATCATGATTCATGAATCGAATCATGATTCATGAATTATGAATCATGAATCGAATCATGATTTATGAATCGAATCATGATTCATGAATCATGAATCATGAATCGAATCATGATTCATGAATCAAATCATGATTCATTAATCATGAATCATGAATCGAATCATGATTCATTAATCGAATCATGATTCATGAATCGAATCATGATTCACTAATGGAATCATGATTCATGAATCGAATCATGATTCACTAATGGAATCATGATTCATGAATCGAATCATGATTCATGAATCATGAATCGAATCATAAATCATAAATCATGAAATGAATCATGAATTGAATCATGTATCATGAATCATGAATTGAATCATGATTCATGATTCATGAATCATGAATCGAATCATGATTCATGAATCATGAATTGAATCATGATTCATGAATCATGAATCATGAATCGAATCATGATTCATGAATCATGAATCATGAATCGAATCATGATTCATGAATCATGAATCATGAATCGAATCATGATTCATGAATCATGAATCATGAATCGAATCATGATTCATGAATCATGAATCATGAATTGAATCATGATTCATGAATCATGAATCATAATTCAAATCATGATTCATGAATTGAATCATGATTCATGAATCATGAATCATGAATTGAATCATGAATCATGAATCATGAATCATGAATCATGATATGAATCATGAATTGAATCATGTATCATGAATAATGAATTGAATCATGAATCATGAATTGAATCATGTATCATGAATCATGAATTGAATCATGATTCATGATTCATGAATCATGAATCGAATCATGATTCATGAATCATGAATCATGAATTGAATCATGTATCATGAATCATGAATCATAATTCGAATCATGATTCATGAATTGAATCATGATTCATGAATCATGATTCATGAATTGAATCATGATTCATGAATTGAATCATGATTCATGAATCATGATTCATGAATCATGATTCATGAATCGAATCATGATTCATGAATCATTAATCATGAATCTAGTCATGATTCATGAATCGAATCATGATTCATGAATTGAATCATGATTCATGAATCGAGTCATGATTCATAAATCATTAATCATGAATCGAATCATAAATCATGAATTGAATCATGAATCATGAATCATGAATTGAATCATGAATCATGAATTGATTCATGAATCATGAATCATGAAATGAATCATGAATTGAATCATGAATCATGAATCATGAAATGAATCATGAATTGAATCATGAATCATGAATTGAATCATGAATCATGAATTGAATCATGAATCATGAATTGAATCATGAATCATAAATCATGAATCATGAATCATGAATCGAATCATGATTCATGAATTGAATCATAAAACATGAATTGAATCATGAATCATGAATTGAATCATGAATCATAAATCATGAATCATGAATCGAATCATGATTCATGAATTGAATCATGATTCATGAATAATGAATCATAATTCGAATCATGATTCATGAATTGAATCATGACTCATGAATCATGAACCATGAATTGAATCATTTATAATGAATCATGAATCAAATCATGATTTATTAATCGAATCATGATTCATGAATTATGAATTATGAATCGAATCATGATTCATGAATCAAATCATGATTCATTAATCATGAATCATGAATCGAATCATGATTCATTAATCATGAATCATGAATCAAATCATGATTCAATAATCGAATCATGATTCATGAATCGAATCATGATTCACTAATCGAATCATGATTCATGAATCGAATCATGATTTATGATTCATGAATAGAATCATGATTCATGAATCATGAATCATGAATCGAATCATGATTCATGAATCATGAATCATGATTCGATTCATGATTCATGATTCATGAATCATGATTCGATTCACGAATCATAAATCATGAATTGAATCATAAATCATGAATCATTAAATGAATTATGAATTGAATAATGAATCATGAATTGAATCATGAATCATGAATCATGATATGAATCATGAATTGAATCATGTATCATGAATCATGAATTGAATCATGATTCATTATTCATGAATCATGAATCGAATCATGATTCATGAATCATGAATCATGAATTGAATCATGATTCATGAATCATGAATCATAATTCGAATCATGATTCATGAATTGAATCATGATTCATGAATCATGAATCATGAATCGAATCATGATTCATGATTTATGAATCATGAATTGAATCATGATTCATGAATCATGAATCATAATTCGAATCATGATTCATGAATTGAATCATGATTCATGAATCATGAATCATGAATCGAATCATGATTCATGAATCATGAATCATGAATTGAATCATGATTCATGAATCATGAATCACAATTCGAATCATGATTCATGAATTGAATCATGATTCATGAATCATGAATCATGATTCATGAATCATGAATCATGAATCGAATCATGATTCATGAATCATGATTCATGAATCATGAATCATGAATCGAATCATGATTCATGAATCGAATCATGAATCATGAATCATGAAATGAATCATGAATTGAATCATGAATTGAATCATGTATCATGAATCATGAATCATGAAATGAATCATGAATTGAATCATGAATCATGAATTGAATCATGAATCATGAATTGAATCATGAATCATAAATCATGAATCATGAATCATGAATCATGAAATGAATCATGAATTGAATCATGATTCATGAAATAAATCATGAATTGAATCATGAATCATGAATTGAATCATGAATCATAAATCATGAATCATGAATCGAATCATGATTCATGAATCATGAATCATGAATCGAATCATGATTTATGAATCGAATCATGATTCATGAATCATGAATCGAATCATGATTCATGAATCAAATCATGATTCGTTAATCATGAATCATGAATCGAATCATGATTCATGAATCGAATCATGATTCACTAATCGAATCATGATTCATGAATCGAATCATGATTTATGATTTATGAATCGAATCATGATTCATGAATCATGAATCATGAATGAATCATGATTCATGAATCGAATCATGATTCATGAATCATGAATCATGAATTGAATCATAAATCATGAATTGAATCATAAATCATGAATCATTAAATGAATCATGAATTGAATAATGAATCATGAATTGAATCATGAATCATGAATCATGATATGAATCATGAATTGAATCATGTATCATGAATCATGAATTGAATCATGATTCATGATTCATGAATCATGAATCGAATCATGATTCATGAATCATTAATCATGAATTGAATCATGATTCATGAATCGAGTCATGATTCATAAATCATAAATCATGAATCGAATCATAAATCATGAATTGAATCATGAATCATGAATCATTAAATGAATCATGAATTGAATCATGAATCATGAATTGAATCATGAATCATAAATCATGAATCATGAATCATGAATCGAATCATGATTCATGAATTGAATCATAAAACATGAATTGAATCATGAATCATGAATTGAATCATGAATCATAAATCATGAATCATGAATCGAATCATGATTCATGAATTGAATCATGATTCATGAATAATGAATCATAATTCGAATCATGATTCATGAATTGAATCATGATTCATGAATCATGATTCATGAATCGAATCATGATTCATGAATCATTAATCATGAATTGAATCATGATTCATGAATCGAGTCATGATTCATAAATCATAAATCATGAATCGAATCATAAATCATGAATTGAATCATGAATCATGAATCATTAAATGAATCATGAATTGAATCATGAATCATGAATTGAATCATGAATCATAAATCATGAATCATGAATCGAATCATGATTCATGAATTGAATCATAAAACATGAATTGAATCATGAATCATGAATTGAATCATGAATCATAAATCATGAATCATGAATCGAATCATGATTCATGAATTGAATAATGATTCATGAATAATGAATCATAATTCGAATCATGATTCATGAATTGAATCATGACTCATGAATCATGAACCATGAATTGAATCATTTATAATGAATCATGAATCAAATCATGATTTATTAATCGAATCATGATTCATGAATTATGAATTATGAATCGAATCATGATTTATGAATCGAATCATGATTCATGAATCGAATCATGATTCATGAATCAAATCATGATTCATTAATCATGAATCATGAATCAAATCATGATTCATTAATCATGAATCATGAATCAAATCATGATTCATTAATCGAATCATGATTCATGAATCGAATCATGATTCACTAATCGAATCATGATTCATGAATCGAATCATGATTTATGATTCATGAATCGAATCATGATTCATGAATCATGAATCGAATCATGATTCATGAATCATGAATCATGATTCGATTCATGATTCATGATTCATGAATCATGATTCGATTCACGAATCATAAATCATGAATTGAATCATAAATCATGAATCATTAAATGAATTATGAATTGAATAATGAATCATGAATTGAATCATGAATCATGAATCATGATATGAATCATATATTGAATCATGTATCATGAATCATGAATTGAATCATGATTCATGATTCATGAATCATGAATCGAATCATGATTCATGAATCATGAATCATAATTCGAATCATGATTCATGAATTGAATCATGATTCATGAATCATGAATCATGAATCGAATCATGATTCATGAATCATGAATCATGAATCAAATCATGATTCATGAATCGAATCATGAATCATGAATCATGAAATGAATCATGAATTGAATCATGTATCATGAATCATGAATCATGAAATGAATCATGAATTGAATCATGAATCATGAATTGAATCATGAATCATAAATCATGAATCATGAATCATGAATCGAATCATGATTAATGAATTGAATCATGATTCATGAAATAAATCATGAATTGAATCATGAATCATGAATTGAATCATGAATCATAAATCATGAATCACGAATCGAATCATGATTCATGAATTGAATCATGATTCATGAATAATGAATCATGAATCGAATCATGATTCATGAATTGAATCATGACTCATGAATCATGAACCATGAATTGAATCATGAATAATGAATCATGAATCATGAATCGAATCATGATTCATGAATTATGAATCATGAATCGAATCATGATTTATGAATCGAATCATGATTCATGAATCATGAATCATGAATCGAATCATGATTCATGAATCAAATCATGATTCATGAATCATGAATCATGAATCGTATCATGATTCATGAATCGAATCATGATTCATGAATCATCAATCATGAATCGAGTCATGATTCATGAATCGAATCATGATTCATGAATCATGAATCATGAATCGAATCATGATTCATGAATCATGAATCATGAATTGAATCATGATTCATGAATCATGAATCATGAATTGAATCATGATTCATGAATCATGAATCATAATTCGAATCATGATTCATGAATTGAATCATGATTCATGAATCATGAATCATGAATCGAATCATGATTCATGAATCATGAATCATGAATTGAATCATGATTCATGAATCATGAATCATAATTCGAATCATGATTCATGAATTGAATCATGATTCATGAATCATGAATCATGAATCGAATCATGATTCATGAATCGAATCATGATTCATGAATCATGAATCATGAATCGAATCATGATTCATGAATCGAATCATGAATCATGAATCATGAAATGAATCATGAATTGAATCATGAATTGAATCATGTATCATGAATCATGAATCATGAAATGAATCATGAATTGAATCATGAATCATGAATTGAATCATGAATCATGAATTGAATCATGAATCATAAATCATGAATCATGAATCATGAATCATGAAATGAATCATGAATTGAATCATGATTCATGAAATAAATCATGAATTGAATCATGAATCATGAATTGAATCATGAATCATAAATCATGAATCATGAATCGAATCATGATTCATTAATCGAATCATGATTCATTAATCATGAATCATGAACGAATCATGATTCATTAATCGAATCATGATTCATGAATCGAATCATGATTCATGAATCGAATCATGATTCATGAATCATGAATCATGAATCGAATCATAAATCATGAATTGAATCATAAATCATGAATCATTAAATGAATCATGAATTGAATCATGAATCATGAATCATGAATCATGAATCATGAAATGAATCATGAATTGAATCATGTATCATGAATCAAATCATGATTCAGGTATCATGAATCATAAATCGAATCATGATTCATGAATTGAATCATGATTTATGAATCATGAATCATGAATCGAATCATGATTCATGAATCATGAATCATGAATCGAATCAAGATTTACGAATCGAATCATGATTCATGAATCGAATCATGATTCATGAATCATGAATCATGAATCGAATCATGATTCATGAATCGAATCATGATTCATGAATCATGAATCATGAATCGAATCATGATTCATGAATCATGAATCATGAATTGAATCATGAATCATGAATTGAATCATGAATCATAAATCCTGAATCATGAATCATTAATTGAATCATGATTAATGAATAATGAATCATGAATCGAATCATAATTCATGAATTGAATATGACTCATGAATCATGAACCATGAATTGAATCATGAATAATGAATCATGAATCATGAATCAAATCATGAATCATGAATTGAATCATGAATCATGAATCATGAATCGAATCATGAATCTTGAATCATGAATTGAATCATGATTCATGAATCATGAATCATGAATCGAATCATGAATCGAATCATGAATCATGAATCGAATCATGATTAATGAATCATGAATCATGAATCAAATCAAGATTCATGAATCGAATCATGATTCATGAATCATGAATCATGAATCGAATCATGATTCATGAATCGAATCATGATTCATGAATTATGAATCATGAATCGAATCATGATTTATGAATCGAATCATGAATCATGAATCGAATCATGATTCATGAATCGAATCATGATTCATGAATCATGAATCATGAATCGAATCATGATTCATGAATCAAATAATGATTCATTAATCATGAATCATGAATCGAATCATGATTCATGAATCGAATCATGATTCATGATTCATGAATCATGATTCGATTCATGAATCATGAATCATGAATCGAATCATGAATCATGAATCATAAATCGAATCATAAATCATGAATTGAATCATAAATCATGAATCATTAAATGAATCATGAATTGAATCATATATCATGAATTGAATCATGAATCATGAATCATGAATCATGAAATGAATCATGAATTGAATCATGTATCATGAATCATGAATTGAATCATGATTCATGATTCATGAATCATGAATCGAATCATGATTCATGAATCATGAATTGAATCATGATTCATGAATCATGAATCATGAATTGAATCATGATTCATGAATCATGAATCATAATTCGAATCACGATTCATGAATTGAATCATGATTCATGAATCATGAATCATGAATCGAATCATGATTCATGAATCGAATCATGATTCATGAATCATTAATCATGAATCGAGTCATGATTCATGAATCGAATCATGATTCATTAATCATGAATCATGAATCGAATCATGATTCATGAATTGAATCATGATTCATGAATCGAATCATGATTCATAAATCATTAATCATGAATCGAATCATAAATCATGAATTGAATCATGAATCATGAATCATTAAATGAATCATGAATTGAATCATGAATCATGAATCATGAATCATGAATCATGAAATGAATCATGAATTGAATCATGTATCATGAATCAAATCATGATTCAGAAATCATGAATCATAAATCGAATCATGATTCATGAATTGAATCATGATTTATGAATCATGAATCATGAATCGAATCATGATTCATGAATCATGAATCATGAATCGAATCAAGATTCATGAATCGAATCATGATTCATGAATCATGAATCATGAATCGAATCATGATTTATTAATCATGAATCATGCATCGAATCATGATTCATGAATCGAATCATGATTTATGAATCGAATCATGATTCATGAATCGAATCATGATTCATGAATCATGAATCATGAATCGAATCATGATTCATGAATCATGAATCATAAATCGAATCATGATTCATGAATCATGAATCATGAATCGAATCATGAATCATGAATTGAATCATGAATCATGAATTGAATTATGAATCATAAATCATGAATCATGAATCATTAATTGAATCATGATTAATGAATAATGAATCATGAATCGAATCATAATTCATGAATTGAAGCATGACTCATGAATCATGAACCATGAATTGAATCAAATCATGAATCATGAATCGAATCAATAATCATGAATCATGAATCAAATCATAAATCATGAATCATAAATCATGAATCATAAATCATGAATCATAAATCATGAATCATTAAATGAATCATGAATTGAATCATAAATCATGAATTGAATCATGAATCATGAATCACGAATCATGAAATGAATCATGAATTGAAAAATGTATCATGAATCATGAATTGAATCATGATTCATGATTCATGAATGATGAATCGAATCATGATTCATGAATCATGAATCATGAATTGAATCATGATTCATGAATCATGAATCATGAATCGAATCATGATTCATGAATCATGAATCATAATTCGAATCATGATTCATGAATTGAATCATGATTCATGAATCATGAATCATGAATCGAATCATGATTTATGAATCGAATCATGATTCATGAATCATTAATCATGAATCGAATCATGATTCATGAATCATGAATCATGAATCGAATCATGATTCATGAATCGAATCATGATTCATGAATCATGAATCATGAATCAAATCATGATTTATTAATCATGAATCATGAATCGAATCATCATTCATGAATCGAATCATGATTCATGAATCATGAATCATGAATCGAATCATGATTCATGAATCATGAATCATGAATCGAATCATGAATCATGAATCATGAAATGAATCATGAATTGAACCATGAATCATAAATCATGAATCATGAATCATGAATTGAATCATGATTAATGAATAATGAATCATGAATCGAATCATGATTCATGAATCGAATCATGATTAATGAATAATGAATCATGAATCGAATCATGATTCATGAATCGAATCATGATTCATGAATCATGAATCGAATCATGATTCATAAATCATGAATCATGAATCGAATCATGATTTATGAATCGAATCATGATTCATGAATCATGAATCGAATCATGATTCATGAATCAAATCATGATTCATTAATAATGAATCATGAATCGAATCATGATTCATTAATCATGAATCATGAATCGAATCATGATTCATGAATCGAATCATGATTCATGAATCGAATCATGATTCACTAATCGAATCATGATTCATGAATCGAATCATGATTTATGATTTATGAATCGAATCATGATTCATGAATCATGAATCATGAATCGAATCATGATTCATGAATCGAATCATGATTCATGAATCATGAATCATGAATCGAATCATAAATCATGAATTGAATCATAAATCATGAATCATTAAATGAATCATGAATTGAATAATGAATCATGAATTGAATCATGAATCATGAATCATGATATGAATCATGAATTGAATCATGTATCATGAATCATGAATTGAATCATGAATCATGAATGGAATCATGTATCATGAATCATGAATTGAATCATGATTCATGATTCATGAATCATGAATCGAATCATGAATCATGAATCATGAATTGAATCATGATTCATGAATCATGAATCATAATTCGAATCATGATTCATGAATTGAATCATGATTCATGAATCATGATTCATGAATTGAATCATGATTCATGAATCATGATTCATGAATCGAATCATGATTCATGAATCATTAATCATGAATCAAGTCATGATTCATGAATCGAATCATGATTCATGAATTGAATCATGATTCATGAATCGAGTCATGATTCATAAATCATTAATCATGAATCGAATCATAAATCATGAATTGAATCATGAATCATGAATCATGAAATGAATCATGAATTGAATCATGTATCATGAATCATGAATCATGAAATGAATCATGAATTGAATCATGAATCATGAATTGAATCATGAATCATGAATTGAATCATGAATCATAAATCATGAATCATGAATCATGAATCGAATCATGATTCATGAATTGAATCATAAAACATGAATTGAATCATGAATCATGAATTGAATCATGAATCATAAATCATGAATCATGAATCGAATCATGATTCATGAATTGAATCATGATTCATGAATAATGAATCATAATTCGAATCATGATTCATGAATTGAATCATGACTCATGAATCATGAACCATGAATTGAATCATTTATAATGAATCATGAATCAAATCATGATTTATTAATCGAATCATGATTCATGAATTATGAATTATGAATCGAATCATGATTTATGAATCGAATCATGATTCATGAATCATGAATCGAATCATGATTCATGAATCAAATCATGATTCATTAATCATGAATCATGAATCGAATCATGATTCATTAATCATGATTCATGAATCAAATCATGATTCATTAATCATGAATCATGAATCGAATCATGATTCATTAATCATGATTCATGAATCAAATCATGATTCATTAATCATGAATCATGAATCGAATCATGATTCATTAATCATGAATCATGAATCAAATCATGATTCATTAATCGAATCATGATTCATGAATCGAATCATGATTCACTAATCGAATCATGATTCATGAATCGAATCATGATTTATGATTCATGAATCGAATCATGATTCATGAATCATGAATCATGAATCGAATCATGATTCATGAATCATGAATCATGATTCGATTCATGATTCATGAATCATGATTCGATTCACGAATCATAAATCATGAATTGAATCATAAATCATGAATCATTAAATGAATTATGAATTGAATAATGAATCATGAATTGAATCATGAATCATGAATCATGATATGAATCATGAATTGAATCATGTATCATGAATCATGAATTGAATCATGATTCATGAATCATGAATCATGAATTGAATCATGATTCATGAATCATGAATCATAATTCGAATCATGATTCATGAATTGAATCATGATTCATGAATCATGAATCATGAATCGAATCATGATTCATGAATCATGAATCATGAATCGAATCATGATTCATGAATCATGAATCATGAATTGAATCATGATTCATGAATTATGAATCATAATTCGAATCATGATTCATGAATTGAATCATGATTCATGAATCATGAATCATGAATCGAGTCATGATTCATGAATCATGAATCATGAATTGAATCATGATTCATGAATCATGAATCATAATTCGAATCATGATTCATGAATTGAATCATGATTCATGAATCATGAATCATGAATCGAATCATGATTCATGAATCATGAATCATGAATCGAATCATGATTCATGAATCGAATCATGAATCATGAATCATGAAATGAATCATGAATTGAATCATGTATCATGAATCATGAATCATGAAATGAATCATGAATTGAATCATGAATCATGAATTAAATCATGAATCATGAATTGAATCATGAATCATAAATCATGAATCATGAATCATAAATCATGAAATGAATCATGAATTGAATCATGATTCATGAAATAAATCATGAATTGAATCATGAATCATGAATTGAATCATGAATCATAAATCATGAATCATGAATCGAATCATGATTCATGAATTGAATCATGATTCATGAATAATGAATCGAATCATGATTCATGAATTGAATCATGACTCATGAATCATGAACCATGAATTGAATCATGAATAATGAATCATGAATCATGAATCGAATCATGATTTATTAATCGAATCATGATTCATGAATCATCAATCATGAATCGAGTCATGATTCATGAATCGAATCATGATTCATGAATTGAATCATGAATCATGAATCGAATCATGATTCATGGATCATGAATCGAATCATGATTCATGAATCGAATCATGATTCATGAATCATGAATCATGAATCGAATCATGATTCATGAATCATGAATCATGAATCGAATCATGATTCATTAATCGAATCATGATTCATTAATCATGAATCATGAACGAATCATGATTCATTAATCGAATCATGATTCATGAATCGAATCATGATTCATGAATCGAATCATGATTCATTAATCGAATCATGATTCATGAATCATGAATCATGAATCGAATCATAAATCATGAATTGAATCATAAATCATGAATCATTAAATGAATCATGAATTGAATCATGAATCATGAATCATGAATCATGAATCATGAAATGAATCATGAATTGAATCATGTATCATGAATCGAATCATGATTCATGAATCATGAATCATAAATCGAATCATGATTCATGAATTGAATCATGAATCATGAATCGAAGCAAGATTCATGAATCGAATCATGAATCATGAATCATGAATCGAATCATGATTTATTAATCATGAATCATGAATCGAATCATGATTTACGAATCGAATCATGATTCATGAATCGAATCATGATTCATGAATCATGAATCATGAATCGAATCATGATTCATGAATCATGAATCATGAATCGAATCATTATTCATGATTCATGAATCATGAATCGAATCATGAATCATGAATTGAATCATGAATCATGAATTGAATCATGAATCATAAATCATGAATCATGAATCATTAATTGAATCATGATTAATGAATAATGAATCATGAATCGAATCATAATTCATGAATTAAATATGACTCATGAATCATGAACCATGAATTGAATCATGAATAATGAATCATGAAACATGAATCAAATCATGAATCATGAATTGAATCATGAATCATGAATCATGAATCGAATCATGAATCTTGAATCATGAATTGAATCATGATTCATGAATCATGAATCATGAATCGAATCATGAATCGAATCATGAATCATGAATCGAATCATGATTAATGAATCATGAATCATGAATCAAATCAAGATTCATGAATCGAATCATGATTCATGAATCATGAATCATGAATCGAATCATGATTCATGAATCGAATCATGATTCATGAATCATGAATCATGAATCGAATCATGATTTATGAATCGAATCATGAATCATGAATCGAATCATGATTCATGAATCGAATCATGATTCATGAATCATGAATCATGAATCGAATCATGATTCATGAATCAAATAATGATTCATTAATCATGAATCATGAATCGAATCATGATTCATTAATCGAATCATGATTCATGAATCGAATTATGATTCATGATTCATGAATCGAATCATGATTCATGAATCATGAATCATGAATCGAATCATGAATCATGAATCATAAATCGAATCATAAATCATAAATTGAATCATAAATCATGAATCATTAAATGAATCATGAATTGGATCATATATCATGAATTGAATCATGAATCATGAATCATGAATCATGAAATGAATCATGAATTGAATCATGTATCATGAATCATGAATTGAATCATGATTCATGAATCATGAATCATGAATTGAATCATGATTCATGAATCATGAATCATAATTCGAATCATGATTCATGAATTGAATCATGATTCATGAATCATGAATCATAATTCGAATCATGATTCATGAATTGAATCATGATTCATGAATCATGAATCATGAATCGAATCATGATTCATGAATCGAATCATGATTCATGAATCATTAATCATGAATCGAGTCATGATTCATGAATCGAATCATGATTCATTAATCATGAATCATGAATCGAATCATGATTCATGAATTGAATCATGATTCATGAATCGAATCATGATTCATAAATCATTAATCATGAATCGAATCATAAATCATGAATTGAATCATGAATCATGAATCACTAAAAGAATCATGAATTGAATCATGAATCATGAATCATGAATCATGAAATGAATCATGAATTGAATCATGTATCATGAATCGAATCAAGATTCATGAATTGAATCATGATTTATGAATCATGAATCATGATTTATGAATCATGAATCATGAATCATGAATCATGAATCGAATCAAGATTCATGAATCGAATCATGATTCATGAATCATGAATCATGAATCGAATCATGATTTATTAATCATGAATCATGAATCGAATCATGATTCATGAACCGAATCATGATTTATGAATCGAATCATGATTCATGAATCGAATCATGATTCATGAATCATGAATCATGAATCGAATCATGATTCATGAATCATGAATCATGAATCGAATCATGATTCATGAATCATGAATCATGAATCGAATCATGAATCATGAATTGAATCATGAATCATGAATTGAATCATGAATCATAAATCATGAATCATGAATCATTAATTGAATCATGATTAATGAATAATGAATCATGAATCGAATCATAATTCATGAATTGAAGCATGACTCATGAATCATGAACCATGAATTGAATCATAAATCATGAATCATGATTAATGAATCAAATCATGAATCATGAATCGAATCAATAATCATGAATCATGAATCAAATCATAAATCATGAATCATAAATCATGAATCATAAATCATGAATCATAAATCATGAATCATTAAATGAATCATGAATTGAATCATAAATCATGAATTGAATCATGAATCATAAATCATGAATCATAAATCACGAATCATGAAATGAATCATGAATTGAAAAATGTATCATGAATCATGAATTGAATCATGATTCATGATTCATGAATCATGAATCGAATCATGATTCATGAATCATGAATCATGAATTGAATCATGATTCATGAATCATGAATCATGAATCGAATCATGATTCATGAATCATGAATCATAATTCGAATCATGATTCATGAATTGAATCATGATTCATGAATCATGAATCATGAATCGAATCATGATTTATGAATCGAATCATGATTCATGAATCATTAATCATGAATCGAATCATGATTCATGAATCATAAATCATGAATCGAATCATGATTCATGAATCGAATCATGATTCATGAATCATGATTCATGAATCGAATCATGATTCATGAATCATGAATCATGAATCGAATCATGATTTATTAATCATGAATCATGAATCGAATCATCATTCATGAATCGAATCATGATTCATGAATCATGAATCGAATCATGATTCATGAATCATGAATCATGAATCGAATCATGAATCATGAAATGAATCATGAATTGAATCATGAATCATAAATCATGAATCATGAATCATGAATTGAATCATGATTAATGAATAATGAATCATGAATCGAATCATGATTCATGAATCGAATCATGATTAATGAATAATGAATCATGAATCGAATCATGATTCATGAATCGAATCATGATTCATGAATCATGAATCATGAATCGAATCATGATTCATAAATCATGAATCATGAATCGAATCATGATTTATGAATCGAATCATGATTCATGAATCATGAATCGAATCATGATTCATGAATCAAATCATGATTCATTAATCATGAATCATGAATCGAATCATGATTCATTAATCGAATCATGATTCATGAATCGAATCATGATTCACTAATCGAATCATGATTCATGAATCGAATCATGATTTATGATTTATGAATCGAATCATGATTCATTAATCATGAATCATGAATCGAATCATGATTCATGAATCGAATCATGATTCATGAACCATGAATCATGAATCGAATCATAAATCATGAATTGAATCATAAATCATGAATCATTAAATGAATCATGAATTGAATCATAAATCATGAATCATTAAATGAATCATGAATTGAATAATGAATCATGAATTGAATCATGAATCATGAATCATGAATCATGAATCATGATATGAATCATGAATTGAATCATGTATCATGAATCATGAATTGAATCATGAATCATGAATTGAATCATGTATCATGAATCATGAATTGAATCATGATTCATGATTCATGAATCATGAATCGAATCATGATTCATGAATCATGAATCATGAATTGAATCATGATTCATGAATCATGAATCATAATTCGAATCATGATTCATGAATTGAATCATGATTCATGAATCATGATTCATGAATTGAATCATGATTCATGAATCATGATTCATGAATCGAATCATGATTCATGAATCATTAATCATGAATCGAGTCATGATTCATGAATCGAATCATGATTCATGAATTGAATCATGATTCATGAATCGAGTCATGATTCATAAATCATTAATCATGAATCGAATCATAAATCATGAATTGAATCATGAATCATGAATCATTAAATGAATCATGAATTGAATCATGAATCATGAATTGATTCATGAATCATGAATCATGAAATGAATCATGAATTGAATCATGTAATCATGAATCATGAATAATGAAATGAATCATGAATTGAATCATGAATCATGAATTGAATCATGAATCATAAATCATGAATCATGAATCATGAATCGAATCATGATTCATGAATTGAATCATAAAACATGAATTGAATCATGAATCATGAATTGAATCATGAATCATAAATCATGAATCATGAATCGAATCATGATTCATGAATTGAATCATGATTCATGAATAATGAATCATAATTCGAATCATGATTCATGAATTGAATCATGACTCATGAATCATGAACCATGAATTGAATCATTTATAATGAATCATGAATCAAATCATGATTTATTAATCGAATCATGATTCATGAATTATGAATTATGAATCGAATCATGATTTATGAATCGAATCATGATTCATGAATCATGAATCGAATCATGATTCATGAATCAAATCATGATTCATTAATCATGAATCATGAATCGAATCATGATTCATTAATCATGAATCATGAATCAAATCATGATTCATTAATCGAATCATGATTCATGAATCGAATCATGATTCACTAATCGAATCATGATTCATGAATCGAATCATGATTTATGATTCATGAATCGAATCATGATTCATGAATCATGAATCATGAATCGAATCATGATTCATGAATCATGAATCATGATTCGATTCATGATTCATGATTCATGAATCATGATTCGATTCACGAATCATAAATCATGAATTGAATCATAAATCATGAATCATTAAATAAATTATGAATTGAATAATGAATCATGAATTGAATCATGAATCATGAATCATGAATTGAATCATGATTCATTATTCATGAATCATGAATCGAATCATGATTCATGAATCATGAATCATGAATTGAATCATGATTCATGAATCATGAATCATAATTCGAATCATGATTCATGAATTGAATCATGATTCATGAATCATGAATCATGAATCGAATCATGATTCATGAATCATGAATCATGAATTGAATCATGATTCATGAATCATGAATCATAATTCGAATCATGATTCATGAATTGAATCATGATTCATGAATCATGAATCATGAATCGATTCATGAATCATGAATCATGAATCGAATCATGATTCATGAATCGAATCATGAATCATGAATCATGAAATGAATCATGAATTGAATCATGTATCATGAATCATGAATCATGAAATGAATCATGAATTGAATCGTGAATCATGAATTGAATCATGAATCATGAATTGAATCATGAATCATGAATTGAATCATGAATCATAAATCATGAATCATGAATCATGAATCAATGAAATGAATCATGAATTGAATCATGATTCATGAAATAAATCATGAATTGAATCATGAATCATGAATTGAATCATGAATCATAAATCATGAATCATGAATCGAATCATGATTCATGAATTGAATCATGATTCATGAATAATGAATCATGAATCGAATCATGATTCATGAATTGAATCATGACTCATGAATCATGAACCATGAATTGAATCATGAATAATGAATCATGAATCATGAATCGAATCATGATTTATTAATCGAATCATGATTCATGAATCGAATCATGATTCATGAATTATGAATCATGAATCGAATCATGATTTATGAATCGAATCATGATTCATGAATCATGAATCATGAATCGAATCATGATTCATGAATCGAATCATGAATCATGAATCATGAAATGAATCATGAATTGAATCATGTATCATGAATCATGAATCATGAAATGAATCATGAATTGAATCATGAATCATGAATTGAATCATGAATCATGAATTGAATCATGAATCATGAATTGAATCATGAATCATAAATCATGAATCATGAATCATGAATCATGAAATGAATCATGAATTGAATCATGATTCATGAAATAAATCATGAATTGAATCATGAATCATGAATTGAATCATGAATCATAAATCATGAATCATGAATCGAATCATGATTCATGAATTGAATCATGATTCATGAATAATGAATCATGAATCGAATCATGATTCATGAATTGAATCATGACTCATGAATCATGAACCATGAATTGAATCATGAATAATGAATCATGAATCATGAATCGAATCATGATTTATTAATCGAATCATGATTCATGAATCGAATCATGATTCATGAATTGAATCATGACTCATGAATCATGAACCATGAATTGAATCATGAATAATGAATCATGAATCATGGATCGAATCATGATTTATTAATCGAATCATGATTCATGAATCGAATCACGATTCATGAATTATGAATCATGAATCGAATCATGATTTATGAATCGAATCATGATTCATGAATCATGAATCATGAATCGAATCATGATTCATGAATCAAATCATGATTCATTAATCATGAATCATGAATCGAATCATGATTCATTAATCGAATCATGATTCATTAATCGAATCATGATTCATGAATCGAATCATGATTCACTAATGGAATCATGATTCATGAATCGAATCATGATTCACTAATGGAATCATGATTCATGAATCGAATCATGATTCACTAATGGAATCATGATTCATGAATCGAATCATGATTCATGAATCATGAATCGAATCATAAATCATAAATCATGAAATGAATCATGAATTGAATCATGTATCATGAATCATGAATTGAATCATGATTCATGAATCATGAATCATGAATCGAATCATGATTCATGAATCATGAATTGAATCATGATTCATGAATCATA
>NW_027446166.1:0-78527 GCF_038048845.1 Mixophyes fleayi | reverse complement strand
TTGATTCATGATTCATTTCATGATTCATGATTCATGATTAATGATTTGATTCATGATTCATGATTCATGATTCAATTCATGATTCATGATTCATGATTCATTATTCATGATTCGATTCATGATTCATGATTTATGATTCAATTCATAATTCATGATTCATGATTAATGATTTGATTCATGATTCATGATTCATGATTCAATTCATGATTCATGATTCATGATTCATGATTCATGATTCGATTCATGATTCATGATTCATGATTCATGATTTAATTCATGATTCATGATTCAATTAATGATTCATGATTCATGATTCAATTCATGATTCATGATTCATGATTTAATTCATGATTAATGATTAATGATTCATGATTCATGATTCATGATTCGATTCATGATTCATGATTCGATTCATGATTCATGATTCATGATTTAATTCATGATTCATGATTCATGATTCAAGATTCAATTCATGATTCATGATTCAATTCATGATTCATGATTCATGATTAATGATTCAATTCATGATTAATGATTCATGATTCAATTCATGATTCATGATTCGATTCATGATTCATGATTCATGATTCGATTCATGATTCGATTCATGATTCATGATTCATGATTCAATTCATGATTCATGATTTATGATTCGATTCATGATTCATGATTCATGATTCAAGATTCAATTCATGATTCATGATTCAATTCATGATTCATGAATCATGATTAATGACTCAATTCATGATTCATGATTCATGATTCAATTCATGTTTCATGATTCGATTCATGATTCATGATTCATGATTCAATTCATGATTCATGATTCATGATTCAATTCATGATTCATGATTCAATTCATGATTCATGATTCAAGATTCATGATTCAATTCATGATTCATGAATCATGATTCAATTCATGATGCATAATTCATGATTCTTGATTCAATTCATGATTCATGATTCATGATTCATGATTCGATTCATGATTCATAATTTATGATTCAATTCATGATTCATGATTCATGATTCATGATTTAATTCATGATTCATAATTCATGATTCATGATTCAATTCATGATTCATAATTCATGATTCATGATTCATGATTTGATTCATGATTCATGATTCAATTCATGATTCATGATTCATGATTCATGATTCATGATTCATGATTCATGATTTATGATTCGATTCATGATTCATGATTCAATTAATGATTCATGATTCATGATTCAATTCATGATTCATGATTCATGATTTAATTCATGAATAATGATTCATGATTCATGATTCATGATTCGATTCATGATTCATGATTCGATTCATGATTCATGATTTAATTCATGATTCATGATTCATGATTCAAGATTCATGATTCATGATTCATAATTCGATCCATGATTCATGATTCATGATTAATGATTCAATTCATGATTAATGATTCATGATTCAATTCATGATTCATGATTCGATTCATGATTCATGATTCGATTCATGATTCATGATTCATGATTTAATTCATGATTCATGATTCATGATTCATGATTCATAATTCGATTCATGATTCATGATTCATGATTACTGATTCATGATTCGATTCATGATGCATGATTTAATTCATGATTCATGATTCATGATTCGATTCATGATTCATGATTCATGATTCAATTCATGATTCATGATTCAGGATTCAATTCATGATTCATGATTCATGATTACTGATTCATGATTCGATTCATGATTCATGATTCAGGATTCAATTCATGATTCATGATTCATGATTACTGATTCATGATTCGATTCATGATTCATGATTCATGATTTAATTCATGATTCATGATTCATGATTCGATTCATGATTCATGATTCATGATTCAATTCATGATTCATGATTCAGGATTCAATTCATGATTCATGAATCATGATTTATGAATCGATTCATGATTCATGATTTATGATTCAATTCATGATTCATGATTCATGATTCATGATTCAATTCATGGTTCATGATTCAAGATTCATGATTCATGATTCAATTCATGATTCATGATTTGATTTATGATTCATGATTCATGATTCAATTCATGATTCATGATTCATGATTCATGATTCATTATTCATAATTTATGATTCAATTCATGATTCATGATTCATGATTCATGATTTAATTCATGATTCATAATTCATGATTCATAATTCATGATTCATGATTCAATTCATGATTCATAATTCATGATTCATGATTCATGATTTGATTCATGATTCATAATTCAATTCATGATTCATGATTCATGATTCATGATTTATGATTCGATTCATGATTCATTATTCACTTAATGATTCATGATTCATGATTCATGATTCATGATTTAATTCATGATTAATGATTAATGATTCATGCTTCATGATTCGATTCATGATTCATGATTTAATTCATGATTCATGATTCATGATTCGATTCATGATTCATGTTTCAAGATTAATGATTTGATTCATGATTCATAATTTAATTCATGATTCATGATTCATGATTCAATTCATGATTCAATTCATGATTCATGATTCATGATTCATGATTCATGATTCAATTCATGATTCATGATTCATGATTCGATTCATGATTCATGATTTATGATTCAATTCATGATTCATGATTCAAGATTCATGATTCATTATTCAATTCATGATTCATGATTCATTTCATGATTCAAGATTCAATTAAAGATTCAATATTCAAGATTCATGATTCATGATTCAATTAATGATTCATGATTCATGATTCGAACCCTGATTCAATTCATGATTCATGATTCGATTTATGATTCATAATTCATGATTTAATTCATGATTCATGATTCATGATTTAACTCATGATTCATGATTCATGATTTGATTTATGAATCATGATTCATGATTTAATTTATGATTCATGATTCATGATTCAATTCATGATTCATGATTCATGATTCATGATTCATTTCATGATTCATGATTCATGATTAATGATTTGATTCATGATTCATGATTCATGATTCAATTCATGATTCATGATTCATGATTCATTATTCATGATTCGATTCATGATTCATGATTTATGATTCAATTCATAATTCATGATTCATGATTAATGATTTGATTCATGATTCATGATTCATGATTCAATTCATGATTCATGATTCATGATTCATGATTCATGATTCGATTCACGATTCATGATTCATGATTCATGATTTAATTCATGATTCATGATTCATGATTCATGATTCAATTAATGATTCATGATTCATGATTCAATTCATGATTCATGATTCATGATTTAATTCATGATTAATGATTAATGATTCATGATTCATGATTCATGATTCGATTCATGATTCATGATTCGATTCATGATTCATGATTCATGATTTAATTCATGATTCATGATTCATGATTCAAGATTCAATTCATGATTCATGATTCAATTCATGATTCATGATTCATGATTAATTATTCAATTCATGATTAATGATTCATGATTCAATTCATGATTCATGATTCGATTCATGATTCATGATTCATGATTCGATTCATGATTCGATTCATGATTCATGATTCATGATTCAATTCATGATTCATGATTTATGATTCGATTCATGATTCATGATTCATGATTTATGATTTAATTCATGATTCATGATTCATGATTCAATTCATGATTCATGATTCATGATTCAATTCATGATTCATGATTCATGATTAATGATTTGATTCATGATTCATGATTCAATTCATGATTCATGATTCATGATTCATGATTTATGATTCAATTCATAATTCATGATTCATGATGCGATTCATGATTCATGATTCATGACTCAATTCATGATTCATGATTCATGATTTGATTTATGATTTATGATTTATGATTTATGATTCAATTCATGATTCATGATTCATGATTCATGATTCAATTCATGATTCATGATTCAATTCAGGATTCATGATTCAATGTATGATTCATGATTCATGATTCAATTCATGATTCATGATTCAATTCATGATTCATGATTCATGATTCAATACATTATTCATGATTCTATTCATGATTTATGATTCAATTCATGATTCAATTCATGATTCATGATTCGATTCATGATTCATGATTCATGATTTATGATTTAAGATTCAATTCATGATTCATGATTGAATTCATGATTCATGATTCATGATTAATGACTCAATTCATGATTCATGATTCATGATTCAATTCATGTTTCATGATTCGATTCATGATTCATGATTCATGATTCAATTCATGATTCATGATTCATGATTCAAGTCATGATTCATGATTCATGATTCATGATTCAAGATTCATGATTCAATTCATGATTCATGAATCATGATTCAATTCATGATGCATAATTCATGATTCTTGATTCAATTCATGATTCATGATTCATGATTCATGATTCGATTCATGATTCATAATTTATGATTCAATTCATGATTCATGATTCATGATTCATGATTTAATTCATGATTCATAATTCATGATTCATGATTCAATTCATGATTCATAATTCATGATTCATGATTCATGATTTGATTCATGATTCATGATTCAATTCATGATTCATGATTCATGATTCATGATTCATGATTCATGATTCATGATTTATGATTCGATTCATGATTCATGATTCAATTAATGATTCATGATTCATGATTCAATTCATGATTCATGATTCATGATTTAATTCATGAATAATGATTCATGATTCATGATTCATGATTCGATTCATGATTCATGATTCGATTCATGATTCATGATTTAATTCATGATTCATGATTCATGATTCAAGATTCATGATTCATGATTCATAATTCGATCCATGATTCATGATTCATGATTAATGATTCAATTCATGATTAATGATTCATGATTCAATTCATGATTCATGATTCGATTCATGATTCATGATTCGATTCATGATTCATGATTCATGATTTAATTCATGATTCATGATTCATGATTCATGATTCATAATTCGATTCATGATTCATGATTCATGATTACTGATTCATGATTCGATTCATGATGCATGATTTAATTCATGATTCATGATTCATGATTCGATTCATGATTCATGATTCATGATTCAATTCATGATTCATGATTCAGGATTCAATTCATGATTCATGATTCATGATTACTGATTCATGATTCGATTCATGATTCATGATTCAGGATTCAATTCATGATTCATGATTCATGATTACTGATTCATGATTCGATTCATGATTCATGATTCATGATTTAATTCATGATTCATGATTCATGATTCGATTCATGATTCATGATTCATGATTCAATTCATGATTCATGATTCAGGATTCAATTCATGATTCATGAATCATGATTTATGAATCGATTCATGATTCATGATTTATGATTCAATTCATGATTCATGATTCATGATTCATGATTCAATTCATGGTTCATGATTCAAGATTCATGATTCATGATTCAATTCATGATTCATGATTTGATTTATGATTCATGATTCATGATTCAATTCATGATTCATGATTCATGATTCATGATTCATTATTCATAATTTATGATTCAATTCATGATTCATGATTCATGATTCATGATTTAATTCATGATTCATAATTCATGATTCATAATTCATGATTCATGATTCAATTCATGATTCATAATTCATGATTCATGATTCATGATTTGATTCATGATTCATAATTCAATTCATGATTCATGATTCATGATTCATGATTTATGATTCGATTCATGATTCATTATTCACTTAATGATTCATGATTCATGATTCATGATTCATGATTTAATTCATGATTAATGATTAATGATTCATGCTTCATGATTCGATTCATGATTCATGATTTAATTCATGATTCATGATTCATGATTCGATTCATGATTCATGTTTCAAGATTAATGATTTGATTCATGATTCATAATTTAATTCATGATTCATGATTCATGATTCAATTCATGATTCAATTCATGATTCATGATTCATGATTCATGATTCATGATTCAATTCATGATTCATGATTCATGATTCGATTCATGATTCATGATTTATGATTCAATTCATGATTCATGATTCAAGATTCATGATTCATTATTCAATTCATGATTCATGATTCATTTCATGATTCAAGATTCAATTAAAGATTCAATATTCAAGATTCATGATTCATGATTCAATTAATGATTCATGATTCATGATTCGAACCCTGATTCAATTCATGATTCATGATTCGATTTATGATTCATAATTCATGATTTAATTCATGATTCATGATTCATGATTTAACTCATGATTCATGATTCATGATTTGATTTATGAATCATGATTCATGATTTAATTTATGATTCATGATTCATGATTCAATTCATGATTCATGATTCATGATTCATGATTCATTTCATGATTCATGATTCATGATTAATGATTTGATTCATGATTCATGATTCATGATTCAATTCATGATTCATGATTCATGATTCATTATTCATGATTCGATTCATGATTCATGATTTATGATTCAATTCATAATTCATGATTCATGATTAATGATTTGATTCATGATTCATGATTCATGATTCAATTCATGATTCATGATTCATGATTCATGATTCATGATTCGATTCACGATTCATGATTCATGATTCATGATTTAATTCATGATTCATGATTCATGATTCATGATTCAATTAATGATTCATGATTCATGATTCAATTCATGATTCATGATTCATGATTTAATTCATGATTAATGATTAATGATTCATGATTCATGATTCATGATTCGATTCATGATTCATGATTCGATTCATGATTCATGATTCATGATTTAATTCATGATTCATGATTCATGATTCAAGATTCAATTCATGATTCATGATTCAATTCATGATTCATGATTCATGATTAATTATTCAATTCATGATTAATGATTCATGATTCAATTCATGATTCATGATTCGATTCATGATTCATGATTCATGATTCGATTCATGATTCGATTCATGATTCATGATTCATGATTCAATTCATGATTCATGATTTATGATTCGATTCATGATTCATGATTCATGATTTATGATTTAATTCATGATTCATGATTCATGATTCAATTCATGATTCATGATTCATGATTCAATTCATGATTCATGATTCATGATTAATGATTTGATTCATGATTCATGATTCAATTCATGATTCATGATTCATGATTCATGATTTATGATTCAATTCATAATTCATGATTCATGATGCGATTCATGATTCATGATTCATGACTCAATTCATGATTCATGATTCATGATTTGATTTATGATTTATGATTTATGATTTATGATTCAATTCATGATTCATGATTCATGATTCATGATTCAATTCATGATTCATGATTCAATTCAGGATTCATGATTCAATGTATGATTCATGATTCATGATTCAATTCATGATTCATGATTCAATTCATGATTCATGATTCATGATTCAATACATTATTCATGATTCTATTCATGATTTATGATTCAATTCATGATTCAATTCATGATTCATGATTCGATTCATGATTCATGATTCATGATTTATGATTTAAGATTCAATTCATGATTCATGATTGAATTCATGATTCATGATTCATGATTAATGACTCAATTCATGATTCATGATTCATGATTCAATTCATGTTTCATGATTCGATTCATGATTCATGATTCATGATTCAATTCATGATTCATGATTCATGATTCAAGTCATGATTCATGATTCATGATTCATGATTCAAGATTCATGATTCAATTCATGATTCATGAATCATGATTCAATTCATGATGCATAATTCATGATTCTTGATTCAATTCATGATTCATGATTCATGATTCATGATTCGATTCATGATTCATAATTTATGATTCAATTCATGATTCATGATTCATGATTCATGATTCATGATTTAATTCATGATTCATAATTCATGATTCATGATTCAATTCATGATTCATAATTCATGATTCATGATTCATGATTTGATTCATGATTCATGATTCAATTCATGATTCATGATTCATGATTCATGATTTATGATTCGATTCATGATTCATGATTCAATTAATGATTCATGATTCATGATTCAATTCATGATTCATGATTCATGATTTAATTCATGATTATTGATTAATGATTCATGATTCATGATTCATGAATCGATTCATGATTCAATTCATGATTCATGATTCATGATTTAATTCATGATTAATGATTAATGATTCATGATTCATGATTCATGATTCGATTCATGATTCATGATTCGATTCATGATTCATGATTCATGATTTAATTCATGATTCATGATTCATGATTCAAGATTCAATTCATGATTCATGATTCAATTCATGGTTCATGATTCATGATTAATGATTCAATTCATGATTAATGATTCATGATTCAATTCATGATTCGATTCATGATTCATGATTCATGATTCAATTCATGATTCATGATTTATGATTCAATTCATGATTCATGATTCATGATTTATGATTCATGATTCAATTCATGATTCATAATTCATGATTCATGATTCATGATTTGATTCATGATTCATGATTCAATTCATGATTCATGATTCATGATTCATGATTCATGATTTATGATTCAATTCATGATTCATGATTCAATTAATGATTCATGATTCATGATTCAATTCATGATTCATGATTCAATTCATGATTCATGATTCATGATTAATGATTCATAATTCGATTCATGATTCATGATTCATGATTTAATTCATGATTCATGATTCATGATTCGATTCATGATTCATGATTCATGATTCAATTCATGATTCATGATTCATGATTCATGATTCAATTCATGATTCATGAATCATGATTTATGAATCGATTCATGATTCATGATTTATGATTCAATTCATGATTCATGATTCATGATTCATGATTCAATTCATGGTTCATGATTCAAGATTCATGATTCATGATTCAATTCATGATTCATGATTCGATTTATGATTCATGATTCATGATTCAATTCATGATTCATGATTCATGATTCATTATTCATAATTTATGATTCAATTCATGATTCATGATTCATGATTCATGATTCATGATTTAATTCATGATTCATAATTCATGATTCACAATTCATGATTCATGATTCAATTCATGATTCATAATTCATGATTCATGATTCATGATTTGATTCATGATTAATGATTCATGATTCATGATTTATTATTCGATTCATGATTCATGATTCAATTAATGATTCATGATTCATGATTTAATTCATGATTAATGATTAATGATTCATGATTCATGATTCATGATTCATGATTCGATTCATGATTCATGATTAATGATTTATGATTTGATTCATGATTCATGATTAATGATTTAATTCATGATTCATGATTCATGATTCAATTCATGATTCATGATTCATGATTTATGATTCGATTCATGATTCATGATTTATGATTCAATTCATGATTCATGATTCATGATTCAATTCATGATTCATGATTCAATTCATGATTCATGATTCAAGATTCATGATTCATGATTCAATTTATGATTCATGATTTGATTTATGATTCATGATTCATGAGTCAATTCATGATTCATTATTCAATTCATGATTCATGATTCATGATTCAATTCATGATTCTATTCATGATTCTTGATTCATGATTCATGATTCAATTCATGATTCATGATTCGATTCATGATTCTTGATTCATGATTCATGATTTGATTAATGATTCATGATTTATGATTCAATTCATGATTCATGATTCATTATTCATTATTCATGATTCGATTCATGATTCTTGATTCGATTCATGATTCATGATTCATGATTCAATTTATGATTCTTGATTCATGATTCAAGATTCAATTCATGATTCATGATTCGATTCATGATTCTTGATTCAATTCATGATTCATGATTCAATTCATGATTCAATTCATGATTCATGACTCATGATTCAAGATTCAATTCATGATTCATGATTCGATTTATGATTCTTGATTCATGATTCATGATTCGATTCATGATTCATGATTCAATTCATGATTCAATTCATGATTCATGATTCATGATTCATGATTCAATTCATGATTCATGATTCAATTCATAATTCATGAGTCGATTCATGATTCATGATTCAATTCATGATTCATGATTTAATTCATGATTCATGATTCAATTCATGATTTAATTCATGATTTATGATTCATGATTCATTATTCAACTCATGATTCATGATTCATGATTCATGATTCATGATTCAATTTATGATTCAATTCATGATTCATTATTCATAATTCAATTCATGATTCATTATTCATGATTCATGATTCAATTCATGATTCATAATTCATGATTCATGATTCAATTCATGATTCATGATTCGATTTATGATTCATGATTCATGATTCAATTCATGATTCATGATTCATGATTCATGATTTAATTCATGATTCATAATTCATGATTCATAATTCATGATTCATGATTCAATTCATGATTCATAATTCATGATTCATGATTCATGATTTGATTCATGATTAATGATTCAATTCATGATTCATGATTCATGATTCATGATTTATGATACGATTCATGATTCATGATTCAATTAATGATTCATGATTCATGATTCATGATTTAATTCATGTTTAATGATTAATGATTCATGATTCATGATTCATGATTCGATTCATGATTTAATTCATGATTAATGATTCATGATTTGATTCATGATTCATGATTTAATTCATGATTCATGATTCATGATTCGATTCATGATTCATGTTTCCGGATTAATGATTTGATTCATGATTCATGATTCAATTCATGATTCATGATTCATGATTCGATTCATGATTCATGATTAATGATTTGATTCATGATTCATGATTCAATTCATGATTCATGATTTATGATTCGATTCATGATTCATGATTTATGATTCAATTCATGATTCATGATTCATGATTCATGATTCATGATTCAATTCATGATTCCTGATTCAATTCATGATTCATGATTCAAGATTCATGATTCATGATTCAATTCATGATTCATGATTTGATTTATGATTCATGATTCAATTCATGATTCATGATTCAATTCATGATTCATGATTCATGATTCAATTCATGATTCTTGATTCATGATTCATGATTCAATTCATGATTCATGATTCGATTCATGATTCTTGATTCATGATTCATGATTTGATTAATGATTAATGATTCAATTCATGATTCATGATTCATGATTCATTATTCATGATTCGATTCATGATTCATGATTCGATTCATGATTCATGATTCATGATTCAATTTATGATTCTTGATTCATGTTTCAAGATTCAATTCATGATTCATGATTTGATTCATGATTCTTGATTCAATTCATGATTCATGATTCAATTCATGATTCAATTCATGATTCATGATTCATGATTGAAGATTCAATTCATGATTCATGATTCGATTTATGATTCGATTTATGATTCTTGATTCATGATTCATGATTCAATTCATGATTCATGATTCAATTCATAATTCATGAGTCGATTCATGATTCATGATTCATGATTCAATTCATGATTTAATTCATGATTCATAATTCATGATTCATAATTCATGATTCATGATTCAATTCATGATTCATAATTCATGATTCATGATTCATGATTTGATTCATGATTCATGATTCAATTCATGATTCATGATTCATGATTTATGATTCGATTAATGATTCATGATTCAATTAATGATTCATGATTCATGATTCAATTCATGATTCATGATTCATGATTTAATTCATGATTAATGATTAATGATTCATGATTCATGATTCGATTCATGATTCATGATTCAATTCATGATTCATGATTCATGATTCATGATTCATGATTTATGATTCGATTCATGATTCATGATTCAATTCATGATTCATGATTCATGATTTATGATTCGATTCATGATTCATGATTTAATTCATGATTAATGATTAACGATTCATGATTCGATTCATGATTCATGATTCATGATTCATGATTCAATTCATGATTCATGATTTAATTCATGATTAATGATTAATGATTCATGATTCATGATTAATGATTCATGATTCGATTCATGATTCATGATTCGATTCATGATTCATGATTCGATTCATGATTCATGATTCATGATTCATGATTCATGATTTAATTCATAATTCATGATTAATGATTCATGATTCAAGATTCAATTCATGATTCATGATTCAATTCATGATTCATGATTCATGATTAATGATTCAATTCATGATTCATGATTCATGATTCAATTCATGATTCATGACTCGATTCATGATTCATGATTCATGATTCAATTCATGATTCATGATTTATGATTCAATTCATGATTCATGATTCATGATTCATGATTCAATTCATGATTCATAATTCATGATTCATGATTTATGATTCAATTCATGATTCATGATTCAATTAATGATTCATGATTTATGATTCAATTCATGATTCATGTTTCAATTAATGATTCATGATTCATGATTTAATTCATGATTAATGATTAATGATTCATGATTCATGATTAATGATTCATGATTCGATTCATGATTCATGATTAAATTCATGATTCATGATTCAAGATTCATGATTCAATTCATGATTCATGATTCGATTTATGATTCATGATTCATGATTCAATTCATGATTCATGAATCATGATTCAATTCATGATGCATAATTCATGATTCATGATTCAATTCATGATTCATGATTCATGATTCATAATTTATGATTCAATTCATGATTCATGATTCATGATTCATGATTCATGATTTATGATTCAATTCATGATTCATGATTCATGATTCATGATTCATGATTCAATTCATGATTCATAATTCATGATTCATGATTCAATTCATGATTCATGATTCATGATTTGATTCATGATTCATGATTCAATTCATGATTCATGATTCATGATTCATGATTCATGATTTATGATTCGATTCATGATTCATGATTCAATTAATGATTCATGATTCATGATTCAATTCATGATTCATGATTCATGATTTAATTCATGATTAATGATTAATGATTCATGATTCATGATTCGATTCATGATTCATGATTCGATTCATGATTCATGATTCAATTCATGATTCATGATTCATGAATCATGATTTATGATTCGATTCATGATTCATGATTTATGATTCAATTCATGATTCATGATTCATGATTCATGATTCAATTCATGATTCATGATTCAATTCATGATTCATGATTCATGATTCATGATTCATAATTTATGATTCAATTCATGATTCATGATTTATGATTCAATTCATGATTCATGATTCATGATTCATGATTCATGATTCAATTCATGATTCATAATTCATGATTCATGATTCAATTCATGATTCATGATTCAATTCATGATTCATGATTCATGATTCATGATTTATGATTCGATTCATGATTCATGATTCAATTAATGATTCATGATTCATGATTCAATTCATGATTCATGATTCATGATTTAATTCATGATTAATGATTAATGATTCATGATTCATGATTCGATTCATGATTCATGATTCAATTCATGATTCATGATTCATGATTCATGATTCATGATTTATGATTCGATTCATGATTCATGATTCAATTAATGATTCATGATTCATGATTCAATTCATGATTCATGATTCATGATTTAATTCATGATTAATGATTAACGATTCATGATTCATGATTCGATTCATGATTCATGATTCATGATTCATGATTCAATTCATGATTCATGATTCATGATTTAATTCATGATTAATGATTAATGATTCATGATTCATGATTAATGATTCATGATTCGATTCATGATTTATGATTCGATTCATGATTCATGATTCATGATTCATGATTCAATTCATGATTCATGATTCATGATTTAATTCATGATTAATGATTAATGATTCATGATTCATGATTAATGATTCATGATTCGATTCATGATTCATGATTCAATTCATGATTCATGATTTGATTCATGATTCATGATTCATGATTCATGATTCATGATTTAATTCATAATTCATGATTAATGATTCATGATTCATGATTCAATTCATGATTCATGATTCAATTCATGATTCATGATTCATGATTAATGATTCAATTCATGATTCATGATTCATGATTCAATTCATGATTCATGACTCGATTCATGATTCATGATTCATGACTCAATTCATGATTCATGATTTATGATTCAATTCATGATTCATGATTCATGATTCATGATTCATGATTCAATTCATGATTCATAATTCATGATTCATGATTCATGATTTGAATCATGATTCATGATTCAATTCATGATTCATGATTTATGATTCAATTCATGATTCATGATTCAATTAATGATTCATGATTCATGATTTAATTCATGATTAATGATTAATGATTCATGATTCATGATTAATGATTCATGATTCGATTCATGATTCATGATTCGATTCATGATTCATGATTCGATTCATGATTCATGATTCATGATTTAATTCATAATTCATGATTCATGATTCATGATTCAAGATTCAATTCATGATTCATGATTCAATTCATGATTCATGATTCATGATTAATGATTCAATTCATGATTCATGATTCATGATTCAATTCATGATTCATGATTCGATTAATGATTCATGATTCATGATTCAATTCATGATTCATGATTTATGATTCAATTCATGATTCATGATTCATGATTTAATTCATGATTAATGATTAACGATTCATGATTCATGATTCGATTCATGATTCATGATTCATGATTCATGATTCAATTCATGATTCATGATTCATGATTTAATTCATGATTAATGATTAATGATTCATGATTCATGATTAATGATTCATGATTCGATTCATGATTCATGATTCGATTCATGATTCATGATTCATGATTCATGATTCAATTCATGATTCATGATTCATGATTTAATTCATGATTAATGATTAATGATTCATGATTCATGATTAATGATTCATGATTCGATTCATGATTCATGATTCATGATTCATGATTTAATTCTTAATTCATGATTCATGATTCATGATTCAAGATTCAATTCATGATTCATGATTCAATTCATGATTCATGATTCATGATTAATGATTCAATTCATGATTCATGATTCATGATTCAATTCATGATTCATGATTCGATTCATGATTCATGATTCATGATTCAATTCATGATTCAAGATTTATGATTCAATTCATGATTCATGATTCATGATTCATGATTCATGATTCAATTCATGATTCATAATTCATGATTCATGATTCATGATTTGATTCATGATTCATGATTCAATTCATGATTCATGATTCATGATTCAATTCATGATTCATGATTCAATTAATGATTCATGATTCATGATTCAATTCATGATTCATAATTCATGATTTAATTCATGATTAATGATTCATGATTCATGATTCATGATTTATGATTCATGATTCATGATTCATGATTCGATTCATGATTCATGATTCATGATTACTGATTCATGATTCGATTTATGATTCATGATTCATGATTTAATTCATGATTAATGATTCATGATTCATGATTTAATTTATGATTCATGATTCATGATTCGATTCATGATTCATGATTCATGATTCAATTCATGATTCATGATTCATGATTCATGATTCATGATTTAATTCATAATTCATGATTCATGATTCATGATTCGATTCATGATTCATGATTCATGATTCATGATTCATGATTTAATTCATAATTCATGATTCATGATTCGATTCATGATTCATGATTTGATTCATGATTCATGATTCATGATTTAATTCATAATTCATGATTCATGATTCATGATTTAATTCATAATTCATGATTCATGATTCATGATTCAAGATTCAATTCATGATTCATGATTCAATTCATGATTCATGATTCATGATTAATGATTCAATTCATGATTCATGATTCATGATTCAATTCATGATTCATGATTCGATTCATGATTCATGATTCATGATTCAATTCATGATTCATGATTTATGATTCAATTCATGATTCATGATTCATGATTAATGATTCATGATTCGATTCATGATTCATAATTTATGATTCAATTCATGATTCATGATTCATGATTCATGATTCAATTCATGATTCATAATTCATGATTCATGATTCATGATTTGATTCATGATTCATGATTCAATTCATGATTCATGATTCATAATTTATGATTCGATTCATGATTCATGATTCAATTAATGATTCATGATTCATGATTCAAATTATGATTCATGATTCATGATTTAATTCATGATTAATGATTAATGATTCAAGATTCATGATTAATGATTCATTATTCGATTCATGATTCATGATTCAATTCATAATTCATGATTCATGATTCATGATTTAATTCATGATTCATGATTCAATTCATGATTCATGATTCATGATTCATGATTCAATTCATGATTCATGATTCGATTCATGATTCATGATTCATGATTCAATTCATGATTCATGATTCATGATTTATGATTCATGATTCATGATTCGATTCATGATTCATGATTCATGATTACTGATTCATGATTCGATTTATGATTCATGATTCATGATTTAATTCATGATTCATGATTCATGATTCAATTCATGATTCATGATTCATGATTTAATTCATGATTAATGATTAATGATTCATGATTCATGATTAATGATTCATGATTTGATTCATGATTCATGATTCGATTCATGATTCATGATTCATGATTCATGATTCAATTCATGATTCATGATTCATGATTTAATTCATGATTAATGATTAATGATTCATGATTCATGATTAATGATTCATGATTCGATTCATGATTCATGATTCGATTCATGATTCATGATTTGATTCATGATTCATGATTCATGATTCATGATTTAATTCATAATTCATGATTAATGATTCATGATTCAATTCATGATTCATGATTCAATTCATAATTCATGATTCATGATTCATGATTTGATTCATGATTCATGATTCAATTCATGATTCATGATTCATGATTCATGATTCATGATTTATGATTCGATTCATGATTCATGATTCAATTAATGATTCATGATTCATGATTCAATTCATGATTCATGATTCATGATTTAATTCATGATTAATGATTAATGATTCATGATTCATGATTCGATTCATGATTCATGATTCAATTCATGATTCATGATTCATGATTCATGATACATGATTTATGATTCGATTCATGATTCATGATTCAATTAATGATTCATGATTCATGATTCAATTCATGATTCATGATTCATGATTTAATTCATGATTAATGATTAATGATTCATGATTCATGATTAATGATTCATGATTCGATTCATGAATCATGATTCGATTCATGATTCATGATTCGATTCATGATTCATGATTCATGATTCATGATTAAATTCATAATTCATGATTAATGATTCATGATTCAAGATTCAATTCATGATTCATGATTCAATTCATGATTCATGATTCATGATTAATGATTCAATTCATGATTCATGATTCATGATTCAATTCATGATTCATGACTCGATTCATGATTCATGATTCATGATTCAATTCATGATTCACGATTTATGATTCAATTCATGATTCATGATTCATGATTCAATTCATGATTCATAATTCATGATTCATGATTCATGATTTGAATCATGATTCATGATTCAATTCATGATTCATGATTCATGATTTATGATTCAATTCATGATTCATGATTCAATTAATGATTCATGATTCATGATTTAATTCATGATTAATGATTAATGATTCATGATTCATGATTAATGATTCATGATTCGATTCATGATTCATGATTCAATTCATGATTCATGATTCATGATTCATGATTCAATTCATGATTCATGATTCATGAATCATGATTTATGATTCGATTCATGATTCATGATTTATGATTCAATTCATGATTCATGATTCATGATTCATGATTCAATTCATGATTCATGATTCATGATTCATGATTCAATTCATGATTTATGATTCATGAATCATGATTTATGATTCAATTCATGATTCATGATTCATGATTCATGATTCAATTCATGATTCATGATTAAATTCATGATTCATGATTCAAGATTCATGATTCAATTCATGATTCATGATTCGATTTATGATTCATGATTCATGATTCAATTCATGATTCATGAATCATGATTCAATTCATGATGCATAATTCATGATTCATGATTCAATTCATGATTCATGATTCATGATTCATAATTTATGATTCAATTCATGATTCATGATTCATGATTCATGATTTATGATTCAATTCATGATTCATGATTCATGATTCATGATTCATGATTCAATTCATGATTCATAATTCATTATTCATGATTCAATTCATGATTCATAATTCATGATTCATGATTTGATTCATGATTCATGATTCAATTCATGATTCATGATTCATGATTCATGATTCATGATTTATGATTCGATTCATGATTCATGATTCAATTAATGATTCATGATTCATGATTCAATTCATGATTCATGATTTAATTCATGATTAATGATTAATGATTCATGATTCATGATTCGATTCATGATTCATGATTCAATTCATGATTCATGATTCATGAATCATGATTTATGATTCGATTCATGATTCATGATTTATGATTCAATTCATGATTCATGATTCATGATTCATGATTCAATTCATGATTCATGATTCAAGATTCATGATTCAATTCATGATTCATGAATCATGATTTATGATTCAATTCATGATTCATGATTCATGATTCATGATTCAAATCATGATTCATGATTAAATTCATGATTCATGATTCAAGATTCATGATTCAATTCATGATTCATGATTCGATTTATGATTCATGATTCATGATTCAATTCATGATTCATGAATCATGATTCAATTCATGATGCATAATTCATGATTCATGATTCAATTCATGATTCATGATTCATGATTCATGATTTATGATTCAATTCATGATTCATGATTCATGATTCATGATTCATGATTCATGATTCATGATTCAATTCATGATTCATAATTCATGATTCATGATTCAATTCATGATTCATAATTCATGATTCATGATTTGATTCATGATTCATGATTCAATTCATGATTTATGATTCATGATTCATGATTCATGATTTATGATTCGATTCATGATTCATGATTCAATTAATGATTCATGATTCATGATTCAATTCATGATTCATGATTCATGATTTAATTCATGATTAATGATTAATGATTCATGATTCATGATTCGATTCATGATTCATGATTCAATTCATGATTCATGATTCATGATTCATGATTCATGATTTATGATTCGATTCATGATTCATGATTCAATTAATGATTCATGATTCATGATTCAATTCATGATTCATGATTCATGATATAATTCATGATTAATGATTAACGATTCATGATTCATGATTCGATTCATGATTCATGATTCATGATTCGATTTATGATTCATGATTCATGATTTAATTCATGATTAATGATTAATGATTCATGATTCATGATTAATGATTCATGATTTGATTCATGATTCATGATTCGATTCATGATTCATGATTCATGATTCAATTCATGATTCATGATTCATGATTTAATTCATGATTAATGATTAATGATTCATGATTCATGATTAATGATTCATGATTCGATTCATGATTCATGATTCGATTCATGATTCATGATTCGATTCATGATTCATGATTCATGATTCATGATTTAATTCATAATTCATGATTAATGATTCATGATTCAAGATTCAATTCATGATTCATGATTCAATTCATGATTCATAATTAATGATTCAATTCATGATTCATGATTCATGATTCAATTCATGATTCATGACTCGATTCATGATTCATGATTCATGATTCAATTCATGATTCATGATTTATGATTCAATTCATGATTCATGATTCATGATTCATGATTCAATTCATGATTCATAATTCATGATTCATGATTCATGATTTGAATCATGATTCATGATTCAATTCATGATTCATGATTCATGATTTATGATTCAATTCATGATTCATGATTCAATTAATGATTCATGATTCATGATTTAATTCATGATTAATGATTAATGATTCATGATTCATGATTAATGATTCATGATTCGATTCATGATTCATGATTAAATTCATGATTCATGATTCAAGATTCATGATTCAATTCATGATTCATGATTCGATTTATGATTCATGATTCATGATTCAATTCATGATTCATGAATCATGATTCAATTCATGATGCATAATTCATGATTCATGATTCAATTCATGATTCATGATTCATGATTCATAATTTATGATTCAATTCATGATTCATAATTCATGATTCATGATTCATGATTTGATTCATGATTCAATTCATGATTCATAATTCATGATTCATGATTTATGATTCAATTCATGATTCATGATTCATGATTCATGATTCATGATTCATGATTCAATTCATGATTCATAATTCATGATTCATGATTCAATTCATGATTCATAATTCATGATTCATGATTCATGATTTGATTCATGATTCATGATTCAATTCATGATTCATGATTCATGATTCATGATTTATGATTCGATTCATGATTCATGATTCAATTAATGATTCATGATTCATGATTCAATTCATGATTCATGATTTAATTCATGATTAATGATTAATGATTCATGATTCGTGATTCGATTCATGATTCATGATTCAATTCATGATTCATGATTCATGAATCATGATTTATGATTCGATTCATGATTCATGATTTATGATTCAATTCATGATTCATGATTCATGATTCATGATTCAATTCATGATTCATGATTCAAGATTCATGATTCAATTCATGATTCATGATTCATGAATCATGATTTATGATTCAATTCATGATTCATGATTCATGATTCATGATTCAACTCATGATTCATGATTAAATTCATGATTCATGATTCAAGATTCATGATTCGATTCATGATTAATGATTCGATTTATGATTCATGATTCATGATTCAATTCATGATTCATGAATCATGATTCAATTCATGATGCATAATTCATGATTCATGATTCAATTCATGATTCATGATTCATGATTCATGATTTATGATTCAATTCATGATTCATGATTCATGATTCATGATTCATGATTCATGATTCATGATTCAATTCATGATTCATAATTCATGATTCATGATTCAATTCATGATTCATAATTCATGATTCATGATTTGATTCATGATTCATGATTCAATTCATGATTCATGATTCATGATTTATGATTCGATTCATGATTCATGATTCAATTAATGATTCATGATTCATGATTCAATTCATGATTCATGATTCATGATTTAATTCATGATTAATGATTAATGATTCATGATTCATGATTCGATTCATGATTCATGATTCAATTCATGATTCATGATTCATGATTCATGATTCATGATTTATGATTCGATTCATGATTCATGATTCAATTAATGATTCATGATTCATGATTCAATTCATGATTCATGATTCATGATTTAATTCATGATTAATGATTAACGATTCATGATTCATGATTCGATTCATGATTCATGATTCATGATTCATGATTCAATTTATGATTCATGATTCATGATTTAATTCATGATTAATGATTAATGATTCATGATTCATGATTAATGATTCATGATTTGATTCATGATTCATGATTCGATTCATGATTCATGATTCATGATTCAATTCATGATTCATGATTCATGATTTAATTCATGATTAATGATTAATGATTTATGATTCATGATTAATGATTCATGATTCGATTCATGATTCATGATTCGATTCATGATTCATGATTCGATTCATGATTCATGATTCATGATTCATGATTTAATTCATAATTCATGATTAATGATTCATGATTCAAGATTCAATTCATGATTCATGATTCAATTCATGATTCATGATTCATGATTAATGATTCAATTCATGATTCATGATTCATGATTCAATTCATGATTCATGACTCGATTCATGATTCATGATTCATGATTCAATTCATGATTCATGATTTATGATTCAATTCATGATTCATGATTCATGATTCATGATTCAATTCATGATTCATAATTCATGATTCATGATTCATGATTTGAATCATGATTCATGATTCAATTCATGATTCATGATTCATGATTTATGATTCAATTCATGATTCATGATTCAATTAATGATTCATGATTCATGATTTAATTCATGATTAATGATTAATGATTCATGATTCATGATTAATGATTCATGATTCGATTCATGATTCATGATTAAATTCATGATTCATGATTCAAGATTCATGATTCAATTCATGATTCATGATTCGATTTATGATTCATGATTCATGATTCAATTCATGATTCATGAATCATGATTCAATTCATGATGCATAATTCATGATTCATGATTCAATTCATGATTCATGATTCATGATTCATAATTTATGATTCAATTCATGATTCATAATTCATGATTCATGATTCATGATTTGATTCATGATTCAATTCATGATTCATAATTCATGATTCATGATTTATGATTCAATTCATGATTCATGATTCATGATTCATGATTCATGATTCATGATTCATGATTCAATTCATGATTCATAATTCATGATTCATGATTCAATTCATGATTCATAATTCATGATTCATGATTCATGATTTGATTCATGATTCATGATTCAATTCATGATTCATGATTCATGATTCATGATTCATGATTTATGATTCGATTCATGATTCATGATTCAATTAATGATTCATGATTCATGATTCAATTCATGATTCATGATTTAATTCATGATTAATGATTAATGATTCATGATTCATGATTCGATTCATGATTCATGATTCAATTCATGATTCATGATTCATGAATCATGATTTATGATTCTATTCATGATTCATGATTTATGATTCAATTCATGATTCATGATTCATGATTCATGATTCAATTCATGATTCATGATTCAAGATTCATGATTCAATTCATGATTCATGATTCATGAATCATGATTTATGATTCAATTCATGATACATGATTCATGATTCATGATTCGATTCATGATTCATGATTAAATTCATGATTCATGATTCAAGATTCATGATTCAATTCATGATTCATGATTCGATTTATGATTCATGATTCATGATTCAATTCATGATTCATGAATCATGATTCAATTCATGATGCATAATTCATGATTCATGATTCAATTCATGATTCATGATTCATGATTCATGATTCATGATTCATGATTCAATTCATGATTCATGATTCATGATTCATGATTTATGATTCAATTCATGATTCATGATTCATGATTCATGATTCATGATTCAATTCATGATTCATAATTCATGATTCATGATTCAATTCATGATTCATAATTCATAATTCATGATTCATGATTCATGATTTGAATCATGATTCATGATTCAATTCATGATTCATGATTCATGATTCATGATTCATGATTTATGATTCGATTCATGATTCATGATTCAATTAATGATTCATGATTCATGATTCAATTCATGATTCATGATTCATGATTTAATTCATGATTAATGATTAACGATTCCTGATTCATGATTTGATTCATGATTCATGATTCATGATTCATGATTCAATTCATGATTCATGACTCATGATTTAATTCATGATTAATGATTAATGATTCATGATTCATGATTAATGATTCATGATTCGATTCATGATTCATGATTCGATTCATGATTCATGATTCATGATTCTTGATTCAATTCATGATTCATGATTCATGATTTAATTCATGATTAATGATTAATGATTCATGATTCATGATTAATGATTCATGATTCGATTCATGATTCATGATTCGATTCATGATTCATGATTTGATTCATGATTCATGATTTATGATTCATGATTCATGATTTAATTCATAATTCATGATTCATGATTCATGATTAATGATTCAATTCATGATTCATGATTCATGATTCAATTCATGATTCATGACTCGATTCATGATTCATGATTCAATTCATGATTCATGACTCGATTCATGATTCATGATTCATGATTCAATTCATGATTCATGATTTATGATTCAATTCATGATTCATGATTCATGATTCAATTCATGATTCATAATTCATGATTCATGATTCATGATTTGAATCATGATTCATGATTCAATTCATGATTCATGATTCATGATTTATGATTCAATTCATGATTCATGATTCAATTAATGATTCATGATTCATGATTTAATTCATGATTAATGATTAATGATTCATGATTCATGATTAATGATTCATGATTCGATTCATGATTCATGATTCGATTCATGATTCATGATTCGATTCATGATTCATGATTCATGATTCATGATTCATGATTTAATTCATAATTCATGATTCATGATTCATGATTCAAGATTCAATTCATGATTCATGATTGAATTCATGATTCATGATTCATGATTAATGATTCAATTCATGATTCATGATTCATGATTCAATTCATGATTCATGATTCGATTCATGATTCATGATTCATGATTCAATTCATGATTCATGATTTATGATTCAATTCATGATTCATGATTCATGATTTAATTCATGATTCATGATTTAATTCATGATTAATGATTAATGAATCATGATTCATGATTAATGATTCATGATTCGATTCATGATTCATGATTCATGATTCATGATTCATGATTCATGATTTAATTCATAATTCATGATTCATGATTCATGATTCAAGATTCAATTCATGATTTATGATTCAATTCATGATTCATGATTAATGATTCAATTCATGATTCATGATTCATGATTCAATTCATGATTCATGATTCGATTCATGATTCATGATTCATGATTCAATTCATGATTCATGATTTATGATTCAATTCATGATTCATGATTCATGATTCATGATTCATGATTCAATTCATGATTCATAATTCATGATTCATGATTCATGATTTGATTCATGATTTATGATTCAATTCATGATTCATGATTCATGATTTATGATTCAATTCATGATTCATGATTCAATTAATGATTCATGATTCATGATTCAATTCATGATTCATGATTTAATTCATAAATAATGATTCATGATTCATGATTCATGATTTATGATTCATGATTCATGATTCATGATTCGATTCATGATTCATGATTCATGATTACTGATTCCTGATTCGATCAATGATTCATGATTCATGATTTAATTCATGATTAATGATTCATGATTCATGATTTAATTTATGATTCATGATTCATGATTCGATTCATGATTCATGATTCATGATTCATGATTCAATTCATGATTCATGATTCATGATTCATGATTCATGATTTAATTCATAATTCATGATTCATGATTCATGATTCGATTCATGATTCATGATTCGATTCATGATTCATGATTCATGATTCATGATTCATGATTTAATTCATAATTCATGATTCATGATTCATGATTCGTGATTCATGATTCATGATTTAATTCATAATTCATGATTCATGATTCATGATTTAATTCATAATTCATGATTCATGATTCATGATTCAAGATTCAATTCATGATTCATGATTCAATTCATGATTCATGATTCATGATTAATGATTCAATTCATGATTCATGATTCATGATTCAATTCATGATTCATGATTCGATTCATGATTCATGATTCATGATTTATGATTCAATTCATGATTCATGATTCATGATTCATGATTCATGATTCGATTCATGATTCATAATTTATGATTTAATTCATGATTCATGATTCATGATTCATAATTCATGATTCAATTCATGATTCATAATTCATGATTCATGATTCAATTCATGATTCATAATTCATGATTCATGATTTGATTCATGATTCATGATTCAATTCATGATTCATGATTCATGATTCATAATTTATGATTCGATTCATGATTCATGATTCAATTAATGATTCATGATTCATGATTCAAATTATGATTCATGATTCATAATTTAAATCATGATTAATGATTAATGATTCATGATTCGATTCATGATTCATGATTCGATTCATGATTCATGATTCATGATTCATGATTTAATTCATGATTCATGATTCAATTCATGATTCATGATTCATGATTCATGATTCAATTCATGATTCATGATTCGATTCATGATTCATGATTCATGATTCATGATTCATGATTCAATTCATGATTCATAATTCATGATTCATGATTCAATTCATGATTCATAATTCATGATTCATGATTCATGATTTGATTCATGATTCATGATTCAATTCATGATTCATGATTCATGATTCATGATTCATGATTTATGATTCGATTCATGATTCATGATTCAATTAATGATTCATGATTCATGATTCAATTCATGATTCATGATTCATGATTTAATTCATGATTAATGATTAATGATTCATGATTCATGATTCTATTCATGATTCATGATTCAATTCATGATTCATGATTCATGATTTGAATCATGATTCATGATTCAATTCATGATTCATGATTCATGATTTATGATTCAATTCATGATTCATGATTCAATTAATGATTCATGATTCATGATTTAATTCATGATTAATGATTAATGATTCATGATTCATGATTAATGATTCATGATTCGATTCATGATTCATGATTCAATTCATGATTCATGATTCATGATTCATAATTCAATTCATGATTCATGATTCATGAATCATGATTTATGATTCGATTCATGATTCATGATTTATGATTCAATTCATGATTCATGATTCATGATTCATGATTCAATTCATGATTCATGATTCATGATTCATGATTCAATTCATGATTTATGATTCATGAATCATGATTTATGATTCAATTCATGATTCATGATTCATGATTCATGATTCAATTCATGATTCATGATTAAATTCATGATTCATGATTCAAGATTCATGATTCAATTCATGATTCATGATTCAATTTATGATTCATGATTCATGATTCAATTCATGATTCATGAATCATGATTCAATTCATGATGCATAATTCATGATTCATGATTCAATTCATGATTCATGATTCATGATTCATAATTTATGATTCAATTCATGATTCATGATTCATGATTCATGATTTATGATTCAATTCATGATTCATGATTCATGATTCATGATTCATGATTCAATTCATGATTCATAATTCATTATTCATGATTCAATTCATGATTCATAATTCATGATTCATGATTTGATTCATGATTCATGATTCAATTCATGATTCATGATTCATGATTCATGATTCATGATTTATGATTCGATTCATGATTCATGATTCAATTAATGATTCATGATTCATGATTCAATTCATGATTCATGATTTAATTCATGATTAATGATTAATGATTCATGATTCATGATTCGATTCATGATTCATGATTCAATTCATGATTCATGATTCATGAATCATGATTTATGATTCGATTCATGATTCATGATTTATGATTCAATTCATGATTCATGATTCATGATTCATGATTCAATTCATGATTCATGATTCAAGATTCATGATTCAATTCATGATTCATGATTCATGAATCATGATTTATGATTCAATTCATGATTCATGATTCATGATTCATGATTCAAATCATGATTCATGATTAAATTCATGATTCATGATTCAAGATTCATGATTCAATTCATGATTCATGATTCGATTTATGATTCATGATTCATGATTCAATTCATGATTCATGAATCATGATTCAATTCATGATGCATAATTCATGATTCATGATTCAATTCATGATTCATGATTCATGATTTATGATTCAATTCATGATTCATGATTCATGATTCATGATTCATGATTCATGATTCATGATTCAATTCATGATTCATAATTCATGATTCATGATTCAATTCATGATTCATAATTCATGATTCATGATTTGATTCATGATTCATGATTCAATTCATGATTCATGATTCATGATTCATGATTCATGATTTATGATTCGATTCATGATTCATGATTCAATTAATGATTCATGATTCATGATTCAATTCATGATTCATGATTCATGATTTAATTCATGATTAATGATTAATGATTCATGATTCATGATTCGATTCATGATTCATGATTCAATTCATGATTCATGATTCATGATTCATGATTCATGATTTATGATTCGATTCATGATTCATGATTCAATTAATGATTCATGATTCATGATTCAATTCATGATTCATGATTCATGATTTAATTCATGATTAATGATTAACGATTCATGATTCATGATTCGATTCATGATTCATGATCATGATTCATGATTCAATTTATGATTCATGATTCATGATTTAATTCATGATTAATGATTAATGATTCATGATTCATGATTAATGATTCATGATTTGATTCATGATTCATGATTCGATTCATGATTCATGATTCATGATTCAATTCATGATTCATGATTCATGATTTAATTCATGATTAATGATTAATGATTCATGATTCATGATTAATGATTCATGATTCGATTCATGATTCATGATTCGATTCATGATTCATGATTCATGATTCATGATTTAATTCATAATTCATGATTAATGATTCATGATTCAAGATTCAATTCATGATTCATGATTCAATTCATGATTCATGATTCATGATTAATGATTCAATTCATGATTCATGATTCAATTCATGATTCATGACTCGATTCATGATTCATGATTCATGATTCAATTCATGATTCATGATTTATGATTCAATTCATGATTCATGATTCATGATTCATGATTCAATTCATGATTCATAATTCATGATTCATGATTCATGATTTGAATCATGATTCATGATTCAATTCATGATTCATGATTCATGATTTATGATTCAATTCATGATTCATGATTCAATTAATGATTCATGATTCATGATTTAATTCATGATTAATGATTAATGATTCATGATTCATGATTAATGATTCATGATTCGATTCATGATTCATGATTAAATTCATGATTCATGATTCAAGATTCATGATTCAATTCATGATTCATGATTCGATTTATGATTCATGATTCATGATTAAATTCATGATTCATGAATCATGATTCAATTCATGATGCATAATTCATGATTCATGATTCAATTCATGATTCATGATTCATGATTCATAATTTATGATTCAATTCATGATTCATAATTCATGATTCATGATTTGATTCATGATTCAATTCATGATTCATAATTCATGATTCATGATTTATGATTCAATTCATGATTCATGATTCATGATTCATGATTCATGATTCATGATTCAATTCATGATTCATAATTCATGATTCATGATTCAATATCATGATTCATAATTCATGATTCATGATTCATGATTTGATTCATGATTCATGATTCAATTCATGATTCATGATTCATGATTCATGATTCATGATTTATGATTCGATTCATGATTCATGATTCAATTAATGATTCATGATTCATGATTCAATTCATGATTCATGATTTAATTCATGATTAATGATTAATGATTCATGATTCATGATTCGATTCATGATTCATGATTCAATTCATGATTCATGATTCATGAATCATGATTTATGATTCTATTCATGATTCATGATTTATGATTCAATTCATGATTCATGATTCATGATTCATGATTCAATTCATGATTCATGATTCAAGATTCATGATTCAATTCATGATTCATGATTCATGAATCATGATTTATGATTCAATTCATGATACATGATTCATGATTCATGATTCGATTCATGATTCATGATTAAATTCATGATTCATGATTCAAGATTCATGATTCAATTCATGATTCATGATTCGATTTATGATTCATGATTCATGATTCAATTCATGATTCATGAATCATGATTCAATTCATGATGCATAATTTATGATTCATGATTCAATTCATGATTCATGATTCATGATTCATGATTCATGATTCATGATTCAATTCATGATTCATGATTCATGATTCATGATTTATGATTCAATTCATGATTCATGATTCATGATTCATGATTCATGATTCAATTCATGATTCATAATTCATGATTCATGATTCAATTCATGATTCATAATTCATAATTCATGATTCATGATTCATGATTTGAATCATGATTCATGATTCAATTCATGATTCATGATTCATGATTCATGATTCATGATTTATGATTCGATTCATGATTCATGATTCAATTAATGATTCATGATTCATGATTCAATTCATGATTCATGATTCATGATTTAATTCATGATTAATGATTAATGATTCATGATTCATGATTCAATTCATGATTCATGATTCATGATTCATGATTCATGATTTATGATTCGATTCATGATTCATGATTCAATTAATGATTCATGATTCATGATTCAATTCATGATTCATGATTCATGATTTAATTCATGATTAATGATTAACGATTCCTGATTCATGATTCGATTCATGATTCATGATTCATGATTCATGATTCAATTCATGATTTATGATTCATGATTTAATTCATGATTAATTATTAATGATTCATGATTTATGATTAATGATTCATGATTCGATTCATGATTCATGATTCGATTCATGATTCATGATTCATGATTCATGATTCAATTCATGATTCATGATTCATGATTTAATTCATAATTAATGATTAATGATTCATGATTCATGATTAATGATTCATGATTCGATTCATGATTCATGATTCGATTCATGATTCATGATTTGATTCATGATTCATGATTTATGATTCATGATTCATGATTTAATTCATAATTCATGATTAATGATTCATGATTCATGATTCAATTCATGATTCATGATTCAATTCATGATTCATGATTCATGATTAATGATTCAATTCATGATTCATGATTCATGATTCAATTCATGATTCATGACTCGATTCATGATTCATGATTCATGATTCAATTCATGATTCATGATTTATGATTCAATTCATGATTCATGATTCATGATTCAATTCATGATTCATAATTCATGATTCATGATTCATGATTTGAATCATGATTCATGATTCAATTCATGATTCATGATTCATGATTTATGATTCGATTCATGATTCATGATTCAATTAATGATTCATGATTCATGATTCAATTCATGATTCATGATTTAATTCATGATTAATGATTAATGATTCATGATTCATGATTCGATTCATGATTCATGATTCAATTCATGATTCATGATTCATGAATCATGATTTATGATTCGATTCATGATTCATGATTTATGATTCAATTCATGATTCATGATTCATGATTCATGATTCAATTCATGATTCATGATTCAAGATTCATGATTCAATTCATGATTCATGATTCATGAATCATGATTTATGATTCAATTCATGATTCATGATTCATGATTCATGATTCATGATTAATTCATGATTCATGATTCAAGATTCATGATTCAATTCATGATTCATGATTCGATTTATGATTCATGATTCATGATTCAATTCATGATTCATGAATCATGATTCAATTCATGATGCATAATTCATGATTCATGATTCAATTCATGATTCATGATTCATGATTTATGATTCAATTCATGATTCATGATTCATGATTCATGATTCATGATTCATGATTCATGATTCAATTCATGATTCATAATTCATGATTCATGATTCAATTCATGATTCATAATTCATGATTCATGATTTGATTCATGATTCATGATTCAATTCATGATTCATGATTCATGATTCATGATTCATGATTTATGATTCGATTCATGATTCATGATTCAATTAATGATTCATGATTCATGATTCAATTCATGATTCATGATTCATGATTTAATTCATGATTAATGATTAATGATTCATGATTCATGATTCGATTCATGATTCATGATTCAATTCATGATTCATGATTCATGATTCATGATTCATGATTTATGATTCGATTCATGATTCATGATTCAATTAATGATTCATGATTCATGATTCAATTCATGATTCATGATTCATGATTTAATTCATGATTAATGATTAACGATTCATGATTCATGATTCGATTCATGATTCATGATTCATGATTCATGATTCAATTTATGATTCATGATTCATGATTTAATTCATGATTAATGATTAATGATTCATGATTCATGATTAATGATTCATGATTTGATTCATGATTCATGATTCGATTCATGATTCATGATTCATGATTCAATTCATGATTCATGATTCATGATTTAATTCATGATTAATGATTAATGATTCATGATTCATGATTAATGATTCATGATTCGATTCATGATTCATGATTCGATTCATGATTCATGATTCGATTCATGATTCATGATTCATGATTCATGATTTAATTCATAATTCATGATTAATGATTCATGATTCAAGATTCAATTCATGATTCATGATTCAATTCATGATTCATGATTCATGATTAATGATTCAATTCATGATTCATGATTCATGATTCAATTCATGATTCATGACTCGATTCATGATTCATGATTCATGATTCAATTCATGATTCATGATTTATGATTCAATTCATGATTCATGATTCATGATTCATGATTCAATTCATGATTCATAATTCATGATTCATGATTCATGATTTGAATCATGATTCATGATTCAATTCATGATTCATGATTCATGATTTATGATTCAATTCATGATTCATGATTCAATTAATGATTCATGATTTAATTCATGATTAATGATTAATGATTCATGATTCATGATTAATGATTCATGATTTAATTCATGATTAATGATTAATGATTCATGATTCATGATTAATGATTCATGAATTAATTCATGATTCATGATTAAATTCATGATTCATGATTCAAGATTCATGATTCAATTCATGATTCATGATTCGATTTATGATTCATGATTCATGATTCAATTCATGATTCATGAATCATGATTCAATTCATGATGCATAATTCATGATTCATGATTCAATTCATGATTCATGATTCATGATTCATAATTTATGATTCAATTCATGATTCATAATTCATGATTCATGATTTGATTCATGATTCAATTCATGATTCATAATTCATGATTCATGATTTATGATTCAATTCATGATTCATGATTCATGATTCATGATTCATGATTCATGATTCATGATTCAATTCATGATTCATAATTCATGATTCATGATTCAATTCATGATTCATAATTCATGATTCATGATTTGATTCATGATTCATGATTCAATTCATGATTCATGATTCATGATTCATGATTCATGATTTATGATTCGATTCATGATTCATGATTCAATTAATGATTCATGATTCATGATTCAATTCATGATTCATGATTTAATTCATGATTAATGATTAATGATTAATGATTCATGATTCATGATTCGATTCATGATTCATGATTCAATTCATGATTCATGATTCATGAATCATGATTTATGATTCTATTCATGATTCATGATTTATGATTCAATTCATGATTCATGATTCATGATTCATGATTCAATTCATGATTCATGATTCAAGATTCATGATTCAATTCATGATTCATGATTCATGAATCATGATTTATGATTCAATTCATGATACATGATTCATGATTCATGATTCGATTCATGATTCATGATTAAATTCATGATTCATGATTCAAGATTCATGATTCAATTCATGATTCATGATTCGATTTATGATTCATGATTCATGATTCAATTCATGATTCATGAATCATGATTCAATTCATGATGCATAATTCATGATTCATGATTCAATTCATGATTCATGATTCATGATTCATGATTCATGATTCATGATTCAATTCATGATTCATGATTCATGATTCATGATTCATGATTCATGATTCATGATTCATGATTCATGATTCAATTCATGATTCATGATTCATGATTCATGATTTATGATTCAATTCATGATTCATGATTCATGATTCATGATTCATGATTCAATTCATGATTCATAATTCATGATTCATGATTCAATTCATGATTCATAATTCATAATTCATGATTCATGATTCATGATTTGAATCATGATTCATGATTCAATTCATGATTCATGATTCATGATTCATGATTCATGATTTATGATTCGATTCATGATTCATGATTCAATTAATGATTCATGATTCAATTCATGATTCATGATTCATGATTTAATTCATGATTAATGATTAATGATTCATGATTCATGATTCAATTCATGATTCATGATTCATAATTCATGATTCATGATTTATGATTCGATTCATGATTCATGATTCAATTAATGATTCATGATTCATGATTCAATTCATGATTCATGATTCATGATTTAATTCATGATTAATGATTAACGATTCCTGATTCATGATTCGATTCATGATTCATGATTCATGATTCATGATTCATGATTCAATTCATGATTTATGATTCATGATTTAATTCATGATTAATTATTAATGATTCATGATTTATGATTAATGATTCATGATTCGATTCATGATTCATGATTCGATTCATGATTCATGATTCATGATTCATGATTCAATTCATGATTCATGATTCATGATTTAATTCATGATTAATGATTAATGATTCATGATTCATGATTAATGATTCATGATTCGATTCATGATTCATGATTCGATTCATGATTCATGATTTGATTCATGATTCATGATTTATGATTCATGATTCATGATTTAATTCATAATTCATGATTAATGATTCATGATTCATGATTCAATTCATGATTCATGATTCAATTCATGATTCATGATTCATGATTAATGATTCAATTCATGATTCATGATTCATGATTCAATTCATGATTCATGACTCGATTCATGATTCATGATTCATGATTCAATTCATGATTCATGATTTATGATTCAATTCATGATTCATGATTCATGATTCAATTCATGATTCATAATTCATGATTCATGATTCATGATTTGAATCATGATTCATGATTCAATTCATGATTCATGATTCATGATTTATGATTCAATTCATGATTCATGATTCAATTAATGATTCATGATTCATGATTTAATTCATGATTAATGATTAATGATTCATGATTCATGATTAATGATTCATGATTCGATTCATGATTCATGATTCGATTCATGATTCATGATTCGATTCATGATTCATGATTCATGATTCATGATTCATGATTTAATTCATAATTCATGATTCATGATTCATGATTCAAAATTCAATTCATGATTCATGATTGAATTCATGATTCATGATTCATGATTAATGATTCAATTCATGATTCATGATTCATGATTCAATTCATGATTCATGATTCGATTCATGATTCATGATTCATGATTCAATTCATGATTCATGATTTATGATTCAATTCATGATTCATGATTCATGATTTAATTCATGATTCATGATTTAATTCATGATTAATGATTAATGAATCATGATTCATGATTAATGATTCATGATTCGATTCATGATTCATGATTCATGATTCATGATTCATGATTTAATTCATAATTCATGATTCATGATTCATGATTCAAGATTCAATTCATGATTCATGATTCAATTCATGATTCATGATTAATGATTCAATTCATGATTCATGATTCATGATTCAATTCATGATTCATGATTCGATTCATGATTCATGATTCATGATTCAATTCATGATTCATGATTTATGATTCAATTCATGATTCATGATTCATGATTCATGATTCATGATTCAATTCATGATTCATAATTCATGATTCATGATTCATGATTTGATTCATGATTTATGATTCAATTCATGATTCATGATTCATGATTTATGATTCAATTCATGATTCATGATTCAATTAATGATTCATGATTCATGATTCAATTCATGATTCATGATTTAATTCATGAATAATGATTCATGATTCATGATTCATGATTTATGATTCATGATTCATGATTCATGATTCGATTCATGATTCATGATTCATGATTACTGATTCCTGATTCGATCAATGATTCATGATTCATGATTTAATTCATGATTAATGATTCATGATTCATGATTTAATTTATGATTCATGATTCATGATTCGATTCATGATTCATGATTCATGATTCATGATTCAATTCATGGTTCATGATTCATGATTCATGATTCATGATTTAATTCATAATTCATGATTCATGATTCATGATTCGATTCATGATTCATGATTCGATTCATGATTCATGATTCATGATTCATGATTCATGATTTAATTCATAATTCATGATTCATGATTCATGATTCGATTCATGATTCATGATTCATGATTCATGATTTAATTCATAATTCATGATTCATGATTCATGATTTAATTCATAATTCATGATTCATGATTCATGATTCAAGATTCAATTCATGATTCATGATTCAATTCATGATTCATGATTCATGATTAATGATTCAATTCATGATTCATGATTCATGATTCAATTCATGATTCATGATTCGATTCATGATTCATGATTCATGATTCAATTCATGATTCATGATTTATGATTCAATTCATGATTCATGATTCATGATTCATGATTCATGATTCGATTCATGATTCATAATTTATGATTCAATTCATGATTCATGATTCATGATTCATAATTCATGATTCAATTCATGATTCATAATTCATGATTCATGATTAAATTCATGATTCATAATTCATGATTCATGATTTGATTCATGATTCATGATTCAATTCATGATTCATGATTCATGATTCATAATTTATGATTCGATTCATGATTCATGATTCAATTAATGATTCATGATTCATGATTCAAATTATGATTCATGATTCATAATTTAATTCATGATTAATGATTAATGATTCATGATTCATGATTAATGATTCATGATTCGATTCATGATTCATGATTCGATTCATGATTCATGATTCATGATTCATGATTTAATTCATGATTCATGATTCAATTCCATGATTCATGATTCATGATTCATGATTCATGATCAATCATGATTCATGATTCGATTCATGATTCATGATTCATGATTCATGATTCATGATTCAATTCATGATTCATAATTCATGATTCATGATTCAATTCATGATTCATAATTCATGATTCATGATTCATGATTTGATTCATGATTCATGATTCAATTCATGATTCATGATTCATGATTCATGATTCATGATTTATGATTCGATTCATGATTCATGATTCAATTAATGATTCATGATTCATGATTCAATTCATGATTCATGATTCATGATTTAATTCATGATTAATGATTAATGATTCATGATTCATGATTCTATTCATGATTCATGATTCAATTCATGATTCATGATTCATGAATCATGATTTATGATTCGATTCATGATTCATGATTTATGATTCAATTCATGATTCATGATTCATGATTCATGATTCAATTCATGATTCATGATTCAAGATTCATGATTCAATTCATGATTCATGATTCATGAATCATGATTTATGATTCAATTCATGATTCATGATTCATGATTCATGATTCAATTCATGATTCATGATTCATTCATGATTCATGATTCAAGATTCATGATTAAATTCATGATTCATGATTCAAGATTCATGATTCAATTCATGATTCATGATTCGATTTATGATTCATGATTCATGATTCAATTCATGATTCATGAATCATGATTCAATTCATGATGCATAATTCATGATTCATGATTCAATTCATGATTCATGATTCATGATTCATAATTTATGATTCAATTCATGATTCATGATTCATGATTCATGATTTATGATTTAATTCATGATTCATGATTCATGATTCATGATTCATGATTTATGATTCAATTCATGATTCATGATTCATGATTCATGATTCATGATTCATGATTCATGATTCAATTCATGATTCATGATTCATGATTCATGATTCATGATTTATGATTCGATTCATGATTCATGATTCAATTAATGATTCATGATTCATGATTCAATTCATGATTCATGATTCATGATTTAATTCATGATTAATGATTAATGATTCATGATTCATGATTCAATTCATGATTCATGATTCATGATTCATGATTCATGATTTATGATTCAATTCATGATTCATGATTCAATTAATGATTCATGATTCATGATTCATGATTCATGATTTAATTCATGATTAATGATTAATGATTAATGATTCATGATTCGATTTATGATTCATGATTCATGATTCATAATTCAATTCATGATTCATGATTCATGATTTAATTCATGATTAATGATTAATGATTCATGATTCATGATTAATGATTCATGATTCGATTCATGATTCATGAATTGATTCATGATTCATGATTCATGATTCATGATTCAATTCATGATTCATGATTCATGATTTAATTCATGATTAATGATTAATGATTCATGATTCATGATTAATGATTCATGATTCGATTCATGATTCATGATTCGATTCATGATTCATGATTTGATTCATGATTCATGATTCATGATTCATGATTCATGATTTAATTCATAATTCATGATTAATGATTCATGATTCATGATTCAATTCATGATTCATGATTCAATTCATGATTCATGATTAATGATTCAATTCATGATTCAATTCATGATTCATGACTCGATTCATGATTCATGATTCATGATTCAATTCATGATTCATGATTTATGATTCAATTCATGATTCATGATTCATGATTCATGATTCAATTCATGATTCATAATTCATGATTCATGATTCATGATTTGAATCATGATTCATGATTCAATTCATGATTCATGATTCATGATTTATGATTCAATTCATGATTCATGATTCAATTAATGATTCATGATTCATGATTTAATTCATGATTAATGATTAATGATTCATGATTCATGATTAATGATTCATGATTCGATTCATGATTCATGATTCGATTCATGATTCATGATTCGATTCATGATTCATGATTCATGATTCATGATTCATGATTTAATTCATAATTCATGATTCATGATTAATGATTCATGATTCGATTCATGATTCAAGATTCAATTCATGATTCATGATTCAATTCATGATTCATGATTCATGATTAATGATTCAATTCATGATTCATGATTCATGATTCAATTCATGATTCATGATTCATGATTCAATTCATGATTCATGATTCGATTCATGATTCATGATTCATGATTCAATTCATGATTCATGATTTATGATTCAATTCATGATTCATGATTCATGATTTAATTCATGATTAATGATTAACGATTCATGATTCATGATTCGATTCATGATTCATGATTCATGATTCATGATTCAATTCATGATTCATGATTCATGATTTAATTCATGATTAATGATTAATGATTCATGATTCATGATTAATGATTCATGATTCGATTCATGATTCATGATTCGATTCATGATTCATGATTCATGATTCATGATTCAATTCATGATTCATGATTCATGATTTAATTCATGATTAATGATTAATGATACATGATTCATGATTAATGATTCATGATTCGATTCATGATTCATGATTCATGATTCATGATTCATGATTTAATTCATAATTCATGATTCATGATTCATGATTCAAGATTCAATTCATGATTCATGATTCAATTCATGATTCATGATTAATGATTCAATTCATGATTCATGATTCATGATTCAATTCATGATTCATGATTCGATTCATGATTCATGATTTATGATTCAATTCATGATTCATGATTCATGATTCATGATTCATGATTCAATTCATGATTCATAATTCATGATTCATGATTCATGATTTGATTCATGATTCATGATTCAATTCATGATTCATGATTCATGATTTATGATTCAATTCATTATTCATGATTCAATTAATGATTCATGATTCATGATTCAATTCATGATTCATGATTCATGATTTAATTCATGATTAATGATTCATGATTCATGATTCATGATTTATGATTCATGATTCATGATTCATGATTCGATTCATGATTCATGATTACTGATTCATGATTCGATTTATGATTCATGATTCATGATTTAATTCATGATTAATGATTCATGATTCATGATTTAATTTATGATTCATGATTCATGATTCGATTCATGATTCATGATTCATGATTCATGATTCATGATTCATGATTCGATTCATGATTCATGATTCATGATTCATGATTCATGATTCATGATTCATGATTCATGATTTAATTTATAATTCATGATTCATGATTCATGATTCGATTCATGATTCATGATTCGATTCATGATTCATGATTAATGAATCATGATTTAATTCATAATTCATGATTCATGATTCATGATTTAATTCATAATTCATGATTCATGATTCATGATTCAATTCATGATTCATGATTCAATTCATGATTCATGATTCGATTCATGATTCATGATTTATGATTCAATTCATGATTCATGATTCATGATTTAATTCATGATTAATGATTAACGATTCATGATTCATGATTCGATTCATGATTCATGATTCATGATTCATGATTCAATTCATGATTCATGATTCATGATTTAATTCATGATTAATGATTAATGATTCATGATTCATGATTAATGATTCATGATTCGATTCATGATTCATGATTCGATTCATGATTCATGATTCATGATTCATGATTCAATTCATGATTCATGATTCATGATTTAATTCATGATTAATGATTAATGATACATGATTCATGATTAATGATTCATGATTCGATTCATGATTCATGATTCATGATTCATGATTCATGATTTAATTCATAATTCATGATTCATGATTCATGATTCAAGATTTAATTCATGATTCATGATTCAATTCATGATTCATGATTAATGATTCAATTCATGATTCATGATTCAATTCATGATTCATGATTAATGATTCAATTCATGATTCATGATTCATGATTCAATTCATGATTCATGATTCGATTCATGATTCATGATTTATGATTCAATTCATGATTCATGATTCATGATTCATGATTCATGATTCAATTCATGATTCATAATTCATGATTCATGATTCATGATTTGATTCATGATTCATGATTCAATTCATGATTCATGATTCATGATTTATGATTCAATTCATGATTCATGATTCAATTAATGATTCATGATTCATGATTCAATTCATGATTCATGATTCATGATTTAATTCATGACTAATGATTCATGATTCATGATTCATGATTTATGATTCATGATTCATGATTCATGATTCGATTCATGATTCATGATTCATGATTACTGATTCATGATTCGATTTATGATTCATGATTCATGATGTAATTCATGATTAATGATTCATGATTCATGATTTAATTTATGATTCATGAATCATGATTCGATTCATGATTCATGAATCATGATTCAATTCATGATTCATGATTCATGATTCATGATTCATGATTTAATTCATAATTCATGATTCATGATTCATGATTCGATTCATGATTCATGATTCGATTCATGATTCATGATTCATGATTTAATTCATAATTCATGATTCATGATTAATGATTTAATTCATAATTCATGATTCATGATTCATGATTCAAGATTCAATTCATGATTCATGATTCAATTCATGATTCATGATTAATGATTCAATTCATGATTCATGATTCATGATTCAATTCATGATTCATGATTCATGATTCATGATTCATGATTCAATTCATGATTCATGATTTATGATTCAATTCATGATTCATGATTCATGATTCATGATTCATGATTCGATTCATGATTCATAATTCATAATTTATGATTCAATTCCTGATTCATGATTCATGATTCATAATTCATGATTCAATTCATGATTCATTATTCATGATTCATGATTCAATTCATGATTCATAATTCATGATTCATGATTCATGATTCAATTCATGATTCATGATTCATGATTAATGATTCATGATTCATGATTAATGATTCATGATTCGATTCATGATTCATGATTCAATTCATGATTCATGATTCGATTCATGATTCATGATTCATGATTCAATTCATGATTCATGATTCATGATTCATGATTCAATTCATGATTCATGATTCGATTCATGATTCATGATTCATGATTCAATTCATGATTCATGATTCATGATTTATGATTCATGATTCATGATTCGATTCATTATTCATGATTCATGATTACTGATTCATGATTCGATTTATGATTCATGATTCATGATTTAATTCATGATTCATGATTCATGATTCATGATTCAATTCATGATTCATGATTCATGATTTAATTCATGATTAATGATTAATGATTCATGATTCATGATTAATGATTCATGATTCGATTCATGATTCATGATTCGATTAATGATTCATGATTCATGATTCAATTCATGATTCATGATTCATGATTTAATTCATGATTAATGATTAATGATTCATGATTCATGATTAATGATTCATGATTCGATTCATGATTCATGATTCGATTAAATGATTCATGATTTGATTCATGATTCATGATTCATGATTCATGATTCATGATTTAATTCATAATTCATGATTCAATTCATGATTCATAATTCATGATTCATGATTCATGATTTGAATCATGATTCATGATTCAATTCATGATTAATGATTCATGATTCATGATTCAATTCATGATTCATGATTCAATTCATGATTCATGATTCAATTCATGATTCATGATTCATGATTAATGATTCAATTCATGATTCATGATTCATGATTCAATTCATGATTCATGACTCGATTCATGATTCATGATTCATGAATCAATTCATGATTCATGATTCAATTCATGATTCATAATTCATGATTCATGATTCATGATTTGAATCATGATTCATGATTCAATTCATGATTCATGATTCATGATTTATGATTCAATTCATGATTCATGATTCAATTAATGATTCATGATTCATGATTTAATTCATGATTAATGATTAATGATTCATGATTCATGATTAATGATTCATGATTCGATTCATGATTCATGATTCGATTCATGATTCATGATTCAATTCATGATTCATGATTCATGATTTAATTCATGATTCATGATTAAATTCATGATTAATGATTAATGAATCATGATTCATGATTAATGATTCATGATTCGATTCATGATTCATGATTCATGATTTAATTCATAATTCATGATTCATGATTCATGATTCAAGATTCAATTCATGATTCATGATTCAATTCATGATTCATGATTAATGATTCAATTCATGATTCATGATTCATGATTCAATTCATGATTCATGATTCGATTCATGATTCATGATTCATGATTCAATTCATGATTCATGATTTATGATTCAATTCATGATTCATGATTCATGATTCATGATTCAATTCATGATTCATAATTCATGATTCATGATTCATGATTTGATTCAGGATTTATGATTCAATTCATGATTCATGATTCATGATTTATGATTCAATTCATGATTCATGATTCAATTAATGATTCATGATTCATGATTCAATTCATGATTCATGATTTAATTCATGAATAATGATTCATGATTCATGATTCATGATTTATGATTCATGATTCATGATTCATGATTCGATTCATGATTCATGATTCATGATTACTGATTCATGATTCGATTTATGATTCATGATTCATGATTTAATTCATGATTAATGATTCATGATTCATGATTTAATTTATGATTCATGATTCATGATTCGATTCATGATTCATGATTCATGATTCATGATTCAATTCATGATTCATGATTCATGATTCATGATTCATGATTTAATTCATAATTCATGATTCATGATTCATGATTCGATTCATGATTCATGATTCGATTCATGATTCATGATTCATGATTCATGATTCATGATTTAATTCATAATTCATGATTCATGATTCATGATTCGATTCATGATTCATGATTCGATTCATGATTCATGATTCATGATTCATGATTTAATTCATAATTCATGATTCATGATTCATGATTTAATTCATAATTCATGATTCATGATTCATGATTCAAGATTCAATTCATGATTCATGATTCAATTCATGATTCATGATTCATGATTAATGATTCAATTCATGATTCATGATTCATGATTCAATTCATGATTCATGATTCGATTCATGATTCATGATTCATGATTCAATTCATGATTCATGATTTATGATTCAATTCATGATTCATGATTCATGATTCATGATTCATGATTCGATTCATGATTCATAATTTATGATTCAATTCATGATTCATGATTAATGATTCATAATTCATGATTCAATTCATGATTCATAATTCATGATTCATGATTCAATTCATGATTCATAATTCATGATTCATGATTTGATTCATGATTCATGATTCAATTCATGATTCATGATTCATGATTCATAATTTATGATTCGATTCATGATTCATGATTCAATTAATGATTCATGATTCATGATTCAAATTATGATTCATGATTCATAATTTAATTCATGATTAATGATTAATGATTCATGATTCATGATTAATGATTCATGATTCGATTCATGATTCATGATTCGATTCATGATTCATGATTCATGATTTAATTCATGATTCATGATTCAATTCATGATTCATGATTCATGATTCATGATTCAATTCATGATTCATGATTCGATTCATGATTCATGATTCATGATTCATGATTCATGATTCAATTCATGATTCATAATTCATGATTCATGATTCAATTCATGATTCATAATTCATGATTCATGATTCATGATTCGATTCATGATTCATGATTCAATTCATGATTCATGATTCATGATTCATGATTCATGATTTATGATTCGATTCATGATTCATGATTCAATTAATGATTCATGATTCATGATTCAATTCATGATTCATGATTCATGATTTAATTCATGATTAATGATTAATGATTCATGATTCATGATTCTATTCATGATTCATGATTCAATTCATGATTCATGATTCATGAATCATGATTTATGATTCGATTCATGATTCATGATTTATGATTCAATTCATGATTCATGATTCATGATTCATGATTCAATTCATGATTCATGATTCAAGATTCATGATTCAATTCATGATTCATGATTCATGAATCATGATTTATGATTCAATTCATGATTCATGATTCATGATTCATGATTCAATTCATGATTCATGATTAAATTCATGATTCATGATTCAAGATTCATGATTAAATTCATGATTCATGATTCAAGATTCATGATTCAATTCATGATTCATGATTCGATTTATGATTCATGATTCATGATTCAATTCATGATGCATAATTCATGATTCATGATTCAATTCATGATTCATGATTCATGATTCATAATTTATGATTCAATTCATGATTCATGATTCATGATTCATGATTTATGATTCAATTCATGATTCATGATTCATGATTCATGATTCATGATTCATGATTCAATTCATGATTCATGATTCATGATTCATGATTTATGATTCAATTCATGATTCATGATTCATGATTCATGATTCAATTCATGATTCATGATTCATGATTCATGATTCATGATTTATGATTCGATTCATGATTCATGATTCAATTAATGATTCATGATTCAATTCATGATTCATGATTCATGATTTAATTCATGATTAATGATTAATGATTCATGATTCATGATTCAATTCATGATTCATGATTCATGATTCATGATTCATGATTTATGATTCGATTCATGATTCATGATTCAATTAATGATTCATGATTCATGATTTAATTCATGATTAATGATTAATGATTCATGATTCATGATTAATGATTCATGATTCGATTCATGATTCATGAATTGATTCATGATTCATGATTCATGATTCATGATTCAATTCATGATTCATGATTCATGATTTAATTCATGATTAATGATTAATGATTCATGATTCATGATTAATGATTCATGATTCGATTCATGATTCATGATTCGATTCATGATTCATGATTTGATTCATGATTCATGATTCATGATTCATGATTTAATTCATAATTCATGATTAATGATTCATGATTCATGATTCAATTCATGATTCATGATTCAATTCATGATTCATGATTCATGATTAATGATTCAATTCATGATTCAATTCATGATTCATGACTCGATTCATGATTCATGATTCATGATTCAATTCATGATTCATGATTTATGATTCAATTCATGATTCATGATTCATGATTCATGATTCAATTCATGATTCATAATTCATGATTCATGATTCATGATTTGAATCATGATTCATGATTCAATTCATGATTCATGATTCATGATTTATGATTCAATTCATGATTCATGATTCAATTCATGATTCATGATTCATGATTCATGATTCAATTCATGATTCATAATTCATGATTCATGATTCATGATTTGAATCATGATTCATGATTCAATTCATGATTCATGATTCATGATTTATGATTCAATTCATGATTCATGATTCGATTCATGATTCATGATTCATGATTCATGATTCATGATTTAATTCATAATTCATGATTCATGATTCATGATTCAAGATTCAATTCATGATTCATGATTCAATTCATGATTCATGATTCATGATTAATGATTCAATTCATGATTCATGATTCATGATTCAATTCATGATTCATGATTCATGATTCAATTCATGATTCATGATTCGATTCATGATTCATGATTCATGATTCAATTCATGATTCATGATTTATGATTCAATTCATGATTCATGATTCATGATTTAATTCATGATTAATGATTAATGATTCATGATTCATGATTAATGATTCATGATTCGATTCATGATTCATGATTCGATTCATGATTCATGATTCAATTCATGATTCATGATTCATGATTTAATTCATGATTAATGATTAATGATACATGATTCATGATTCATGATTCATGATTTAATTCATAATTCATGATTCATGATTCATGATTCAAGATTCAATTCATGATTCATGATTCAATTCATGATTCATGATTAATGATTCAATTCATGATTCATGATTCATGATTCAATTCATGATTCATGATTCGATTCATGATTCATGATTTATGATTCAATTCATGATTCATGATTCATGATTCATGATTCATGATTCAATTCATGATTCATAATTCATGATTCATGATTCATGATTTGATTCATGATTCATGATTCAATTCATGATTCATGATTCATGATTTATGATTCAATTCATTATTCATGATTCAATTAATGATTCATGATTCATGATTCAATTCATGATTCATGATTCATGATTTAATTCATGATTAATGATTCATGATTCATGATTCATGATTTATGATTCATGATTCATGATTCATGATTCGATTCATGATTCATGATTCATGATTACTGATTCATGATTCGATTTATGATTCATGATTCATGATTTAATTCATGATTAATGATTCATGATTCATGATTCAATTCATGATTCATGATTCATGATTCATGATTCATGATTTAATTCATAATTCATGATTCATGATTCATGATTCGATTCATGATTCATGATTCGATTCATGATTCATGATTAATGAATCATGATTTAATTCATGATTCATGATTCATGATTTAATTCATAATTCATGATTCATGATTCATGATTCAATTCATGATTCATGATTCATGATTCAATTCATGATTCATGATTCGATTCATGATTCATGATTCATGATTCAATTCATGATTCATGATTTATGATTCAATTCATGATTCATGATTCATGATTTAATTCATGATTAATGATTAACGATTCATGATTCATGATTCGATTCATGATTCATGATTCATGATTCATGATTCAATTCATGATTCATGATTCATGATTTAATTCATGATTAATGATTAATGATTCATGATTCATGATTAATGATTCATGATTCGATTCATGATTCATGATTCGATTCATGATTCATGATTCAAGATTCATGATTCAAGATTCATGATTCATGATTTAATTCATGATTAATGATTAATGATACATGATTCATGATTAATGATTCATGATTCGATTCATGATTCATGATTCATGATTCATGATTCATGATTTAATTCATAATTCATGATTCATGATTTATGATTCAAGATTCAATTCATGATTCATGATTCAATTCATGATTCATGATTAATGATTCAATTCATGATTCATGATTCATGATTCAATTCATGATTCATGATTCGATTCATGATTCATGATTTATGATTCAATTCATGATTCATGATTCATGATTCATGATTCATGATTCAATTCATGATTCATAATTCATGATTCATGATTCATGATTTGATTCATGATTCATGATTCAATTCATGATTCATGATTTATGATTTATGATTCAATTCATGATTCATGATTCAATTAATGATTCATGATTCATGATTCAATTCATGATTCATGATTCATGATTTAATTCATGACTAATGATTCATGATTCATGATTCATGATTTATGATTCATGATTCATGATTCATGTTTCGATTCATGATTCATGATTCATGATTACTGATTCATGATTCGATTTATGATTCATGATTCATGATGTAATTCATGATTAATGATTCATGATTCATGATTTAATTTATGATTCATGAATCATGATTCGATTCATGATTCATGAATCATGATTCAATTCATGATTCATGATTCATGATTCATGATTTAATTCATAATTCATGATTCATGATTCATGATTCGATTCATGATTCATGATTCGATTCATGATTCATGATTCATGATTTAATTCATAATTCATGATTCATGATTTAATTCATAATTCATGATTCATGATTCATGATTCAAGATTCAATTCATGATTCATGATTCAATTCATGATTCATGATTCATGATTAATGATTCAATTCATGATTCATGATTCATGATTCAATTCATGATTCATGATTCATGATTCATGATTCATGATTCATGATTCAATTCATGATTCATGATTTATGATTCAATTCATGATTCATGATTCATGATTCATGATTCATGATTCGATTCATGATTCATAATTCATAATTTATGATTCAATTCATGATTCATGATTCATGATTCATAATTCATGATTCAATTCATGATTCATTATTCATGATTCATGATTCAATTCATGATTCATAATTCATGATTCATGATTCATGATTTGATTCATGATTCATGATTCAATTCATGATTCATGATTCATGATTAATGATTCATGATTCGATTCATGATTCATGATTCAATTCATGATTCATGATTCGATTCATGATTCATGATTCATGATTCAATTCATGATTCATGATTCATGATTCATGATTCAATTCATGATTCATGATTCGATTCATGATTCATGATTCATGATTCAATTCATGATTCATGATTCATGATTTATGATTCATGATTCATGATTCGATTCATTATTCATGATTCATGATTACTGATTCATGATTCGATTTATGATTCATGATTCATGATTTAATTCATGATTCATGATTCATGATTCATGATTCAATTCATGATTCATGATTCATGATTTAATTCATGATTAATGATTAATGATTCATGATTCATGATTAATGATTCATGATTCGATTCATGATTCATGATTCGATTAATGATTCATGATTCATGATTCAATTCATGATTCATGATTCATGATTTAATTCATGATTAATGATTAATGATTCATGATTCATGATTAATGATTCATGATTCGATTCATGATTCATGATTCGATTCATGATTCATGATTTGATTCATGATTCATGATTCATGATTCATGATTTAATTCATAATTCATGATTAATGATTCATGATTCATGATTCAATTCATGATTCATGATTCAATTCATGATTCATGATTCATGATTAATGATTCAATTCATGATTCATGATTCATGATTCAATTCATGATTCATGACTCGATTCATGATTCATGATTCATGAATCAATTCATGATTCATGATTTATGATTCAATTCATGATTCATGATTCATGATTCATGATTCATGATTCATGATTCAATTCATGATTCATGATTCATGATTTAATTCATGATTAATGATTAATGATTCATGATTAATGATTCATGATTCGATTCATGATTCATGATTCGATTAATGATTCATGATTCATGATTCAATTCATGATTCATGATTCATGATTTAATTCATGATTAATGATTAATGATTCATGATTCATGATTAATGATTCATGATTCGATTCATGATTCATGATTCGATTCATGATTCATGATTTGATTCATGATTCATGATTCATTAATCATGATTCATGATTTAATTCATAATTCATGATTAATGATTCATGATTCATGATTCAATTCATGATTCATGATTCAATTCATGATTCATGATTCATGATTAATGATTCAATTCATGATTCATGATTCATGATTCAATTCATGATTCATGACTCGATTCATGATTCATGATTCATGAATCAATTCATGATTCATGATTTATGATTCAATTCATGATTCATGATTCATGATTCATGATTCAATTCATGATTCATGATTCAATTCATGATTCATAATTCATGATTCATGATTCATGATTTGAATTATGATTCATGATTCAATTCATGATTCATGATTCATGATTTATGATTCAATTCATGATTCATGATTCAATTAATGATTCATGATTCATGATTTAATTCATGATTAATGATTAATGATTCATGATTCATGATTAATGATTCATGATTCGATTCATGATTCATGATTCGATTCATGATTCATGATTCGATTCATGATTCATGATTCATGATTCATGATTTAATTCATAATTCATGATTCATGATTCATGATTCAAGATTCAATTCATGATTCATGATTCAATTCATGATTCATGATTCATGATTATTGATTCAATTCATGATTCATGATTCATGATTCAATTCATGATTCATGATTCAATTCATGATTCTTGATTCATGATTCAACTCATGATTCATGATTTATGATTCAATTCATGATTCATGATTCATGATTTAATTCATGATTAATGATTAACGATTCATGATTCATGATTCGATTCATGATTCATGATTCATGATTCATGATTCAATTCATGATTCATGATTCATGATTAATGATTCAATTCATGATTCATGATTCATGATTCAATTAATGATTCATGATTCGATTCATGATTCATGATTCAATTCATGATTCATGATTTATGATTCAATTCATGATTCATGATTCATGATTCATGATTCATGATTCAATTCATGATTCATAATTCATGATTCATGATTCATGATTCAAGATTCAATTCATGATTCATGATTCAATTCATGATTCATGATTCATGATTAATGATTCAATTCATGATTCATGATTCATGATTCAATTCATGATTCATGATTCGATTCATGATTCATGATTCATGATTCAATTCATGATTCATGATTTATGATTCAATTCATGATTCATGATTCATGATTCATGATTCAATTCATGATTCATAATTCATGATTCATGATTCATGATTTGATTCATGATTCATGATTCAATTTATGATTCATGATTCATGATTTATGATTCAATTCATGATTCATGATTCAATTAATGATTCATGATTCATGATTCAATTCATGATTCATGATTCATGATTTAATTCATGATTAATGATTCATGATTCATGATTCATGATTTATGATTCATGATTCATGATTCATGATTTAATTCATGATTAATGATTCATGATTCATGATTCGATTTATGATTCATGATTCATGATTCGATTCATGATTCATGATTCATGATTCAATTCATGATTCATGATTCATGATTTATGATTCAATTCATGATTCATGATTAATGATTCATGATTCATGATTCGATTCATGATTCATGATTCGATTCATGATTCATGATTTATGATTCATGATTTAATTCATAATTCATGATTCATGATTCATGATTCAAGATTCAATTCATGATTCATGATTCAATTCATAATTCATGATTCATGATTAATGATTCAATTCATGATTCATGATTTATGATTCAATTCATGATTCATGATTCAATTCATGATTCATGATTCATGATTCAATTCATGATTCATGACTCGATTCATGATTCATGATTCATGAATCAATTCATGATTTATGATTCAATTCATGATTCATGATTCATGATTCATGATTCATGATTCATGATTCAATTCATGATTCATGATTCAATTCATGATTCATAATTCATGATTCATGATTCATGATTTGAATCATGATTCATGATTCAATTCATGATTCATGATTCATGATTTATGATTCAATTCATGATTCATGATTCAATTAATGATTAATGATTCATGATTTAATTCATGATTAATGATTAATGATTCATGATTCATGATTAATGATTCATGATTCGATTCATGATTCATGATTCGATTCATGATTCATGATTCGATTCATGATTCATGATTCATGATTCATGATTCATGATTTAATTCATAATTCATGATTCATGATTCATGATTCAAGATTCAATTCATGATTCATGATTCAATTCATGATTCATGATTTATGATTCATGATTCAATTCATGATTCATGATTCATGATTCAATTCATGATTCATGATTCAATTCATGATTCTTGATTCATGATTCAATTCATGATTCATGATTTATGATTCAATTCATGATTCATGATTCATGATTTAATTCATGATTAATGATTAACGATTCATGATTCATGATTCGATTCATGATTCATGATTCATGATTCATGATTCAAGATTCAATTCATGATTCATGATTCAATTCATGATTCATGATTCATGATTAATGATTCAATTCATGATTCATGATTCATGATTCAATTCATGATTCATGATTCGATTCATGATTCAATTCATGATTCATGATTTATGATTCAATTCATGATTCATGATTCATGATTCATGATTCAATTCATGATTCATAATTCATGATTCATGATTCATGATTCAAGATTCAATTCATGATTCATGATTCAATTCATGATTCATGATTCATGATTAATGATTCAATTCATGATTCATGATTCATGATTCATGATTCGATTCATGATTCATGATTCATGATTCAATTCATGATTCATGATTTATGATTCAATTCATGATTCATGATTCATGATTCATGATTCATGATTCAATTCATGATTCATAATTCATGATTCATGATTCATGATTTGATTCATGATTCATGATTCAATTTATGATTCATGATTCATGATTTATGATTCAATTCATGATTCATGATTCAATTAATGATTCATGATTCATGATTCAATTCATGATTCATGATTCATGATTTAATTCATGATTCATGATTCATGATTCATGATTCATGATTTATGATTCATGATTCATGATTCATGATTCGATTCATGATTCATGATTACTGATTCGATTTATGATTCATGATTCATGATTTAATTCATGATTAATGATTCATGATTCATGATTTAATTTATGATTCATGATTCATGATTCGATTCATGATTCATGATTCATGATTCAATTCATGATTCATGATTCATGATTTATGATTCAATTCATGATTCATGATTCATGATTCATGATTCATGATTCGATTCATGATTCATGATTCGATTCATGATTCATGATTTATGATTCATGATTTAATTCATAATTCATGATTCAGGATTCATGATTCAAGATTCAATTCATGATTCATGATTCAATGCATGATTCATGATTCATGATTAATGATTCAATTCATGATTCATGATTCATGATTCAATTCATGATTCATGATTCGATTCATGATTCATGATTCATGATTCAATTCATGATTCATGATTTATGATTCAATTCATGATTCATGATTCATGATTCATGATTCATGATTCGATTCATGATTCATAATTTATGATTCAATTCATGATTCATGATTCATGATTCATAATTCATGATTCAATTCATGATTCATAATTCATGATTCATGATTCAATTCATGATTCATAATTCATGATTCATGATTCATGATTTGATTCATGATTCATGATTCAATTCATGATTCATAATTTATGATTCGATTCATGATTCATGATTCAATTAATGATTCATGATTCATGATTCAAATTATGATTCATGATTCATGATTTAATTCATGATTAATGATTAATGATTCATGATTCATGATTAATGATTCATGATTCGATTCATGCTTCATGATTCGATTCATGATTTATGATTTAATTCATGATTCATGATTCAATTCATGATTCATGATTCATGATTCATGATTCAATTCATGATTCATGAATCGATTCATGATTCATGATTCATGATTCAATTCATGATTCATGATTCATGATTTATGATTCATGATTCATGATTCGATTCATGATTCATGATTCATGATTACTGATTCATGATTTAATTTATGATTCATGATTCATGATTCGATTCATGATTCATGATTCATGATTCAATTCAAGATTCAATTCAAGATTCATGATTCATGATTCATAATTCAATTCATGATTCATGATTCATGAATCATGATTTATGATTCAATTCATGATTCATGATTTATGATTCAATTCATGATTCATGATTCATGATTCATGATTCAATTCATGATTCATGATTCAAGATTCATGATTCAATTCATGATTCATGATTCATGAATCATGATTTATGATTCAATTCATGATTCATGATTCATGATTCAATTCATGATTCATGATTACATTCATGATTCATGATTCAAGATTCATGATTCAATTAATGATTCATGATTCATGATTCATGATTCAATTCATGATTCATGATTCAAGATTCATGATTCAATTCATGATTCATGATTCATGAATCATGATTTATGATTCAATTCATGATTCATGATTCATGATTCATGATTCAATTCATGATTCATGATTACATTCATGATTCATGATTCAAGATTCATGATTCAATTAATGATTCATGATTCGATTTATGATTCATGATTCATGATTCAATTCATGATTCATGATTCATGATTCAATTCATGATTCATGAATCATGATTCAATTCATGATGCATAATTCATGATTCATGATTCAATTCATGATTCATGATTCATGATTCATAATTTATGATTCAATTCATGATTCATGATTCATGATTCATGATTTATGATTCAATTCATGATTCATGATTCATGATTCATGATTCATGATTCATAATTCATGATTCATGATTCATGATTCAATTCATGATTCATGATTCATGATTCATGATTCATGATTTATGATTCGATTCATGATTCATGATTCAATTAATGATTCATGATTCATGATTCAATTCATGATTCATGATTCATGATTTAATTCATGATTAATGATTAATTAATTCATGATTCGATTCATGATTCATGATTCAATTCATGATTCATGATTCATGATTCATGATTCATGATTTATGATTCGATTCATGATTCATGATTCAATTAATGATTCATGATTCACGATTCAATTCATGATTCATGATTCATGATTTAATTCATGATTAATGATTAATGATTCAATTCATGATTCATGAATCTTGATTCATGATTCGATTAATGATTCATGATTCATGATTTAATTCATGATTCATGATTCATGATTCGATTCATGATTCATGATTCATGATTAATGATTTGATTCATGATTCATGATTCAATTCATGATTCATGATTCATGATTCGATTCATGATTCATGATTACTGATTTGATTCATGATTCATGATTTATGATTCGATTCATGATTCATGATTTATGATTCAAATTATGATTCATGATTCATGATTCATGATTCAATTCATGATTCATGATTCAATTTATGATTCATGATTCAAGATTCATGATTCATTATTCAATTCATAATTCATGATTTGATTTATGATTCATGATTCAGGATTCAATTCATGATTCATGATTCATGATTCAATTCATGATTCATGATTCATGATTCAATTCATGATTCAATTCATGATTCTTGTTTCATGATTCATGATTCAATTCATGATTCATGATTCGATTCATGATTCTTGATTAATGATTCATGATTTGATTAATGATTCATGATTCAAGATTCAATTCATGATTCATGATTCGATTTATGATTCATGATTCATTATTCATGATTCAATTCATGATTCATGATTCAATTCATAATTCATGAGTCGATTCATGATTCATGATTCATGATTCAATTCATGATTCATGATTTAATTCATGATTCATGATTCAATTCATGATTTAATTCATGATTTATGATTCATGATCCATGATTCAATTCATGATTCACGATTCATGATTCAATTCATGATTCAATTCATGATTCATTATTCATAATTCAATTCATGATTCATGATTTGATTCATGATTCATGATTCAATATATGATTCATGATTCATGATTCAATTCATGATTCATGATTCAATTCATGATTCATTATTCATGATTCATGATTCATAATTCATGATTCATGATTCAATTCATGATTCATAATTCATGATTCATGATTCAATTCATGATTCATAATTCATGATTCATGATTCAATTCATGATTCATGATTCAATATATGATTTATGATTCATGATTCAATTAATGATTCATGATTTAAATAATGATTCATGACACAATTCATGATTCGATTCATGATTCAATTCATGATTCGATTCATGATTCATGATTAAATTCATGATTCATGATTCAAGATTCATGATTCAATTCATGATTCATGATTCGATTTATGATTCATGATTCATGATTCAATTCATGATTCATGAATCATGATTCAATTCATGATGCATAATTCATGATTCATGATTCAATTCATGATTCATGATTCATGATTCATAATTTATGATTCAATTCATGATTCATAATTCATGATTCATGATTTGATTCATGATTCAATTCATGATTCATAATTCATGATTCATGATTTATGATTCAATTCATGATTCATGATTCATGATTCATGATTCATGATTCATGATTCAATTCATGATTCATAATTCATGATTCATGATTCAATTCATGATTCAAAATTCATGATTCATGATTCATGATTTGATTCATGATTCATGATTCAATTCATGATTCATGATTCATGATTCATGATTCATGATTTATGATTCGATTCATGATTCATGATTCAATTAATGATTCATGATTCATGATTCAATTCATGATTCATGATTTAATTCATGATTAATGATTAATGATTCATGATTCATGATTCGATTCATGATTCATGATTCAATTCATGATTCATGATTCATGAATCATGATTTATGATTCTATTCATGATTCATGATTTATGATTCAATTCATGATTCATGATTCATGATTCATGATTCAATTCATGATTCATGATTCAAGATTCATGATTCAATTCATGATTCATGATTCATGAATCATGATTTATGATTCAATACATGATACATGATTCATGATTCATGATTCGATTCATGATTCATGATTAAATTCATGATTCATGATTCAAGATTCATGATTCAATTCATGATTCATGATTCGATTTATGATTCATGATTCATGATTCAATTCATGATTCATGAATCATGATTCAATTCATGATGCATAATTCATGATTCATGATTCAATTCATGATTCATGATTCATGATTCATGATTCATGATTCATGATTCAATTCATGATTCATGATTCATGATTCATGATTTATGATTCAATTCATGATTCATGATTCATGATTCATGATTCATGATTCAATTCATGATTCATAATTCATGATTCATGATTCAATTCATGATTCATAATTCATAATTCATGATTCATGATTCATGATTTGAATCATGATTCATGATTCAATTCATGATTCATGATTCATGATTCATGATTCATGATTTATGATTCGATTCATGATTCATGATTCAATTAATGATTCATGATTCATGATTCAATTCATGATTCATGATTTAATTCATGATTAATGATTAATGATTAATGATTCATGATTCAATTCATGATTCATGATTCATGATTCATGATTCATGATTTATGATTCGATTCATGATTCATGATTCAATTAATGATTCATGATTCATGATTCAATTCATGATTCATGATTCATGATTTATGATTCAATTCATGATTCATGATTCATGATTCATGATTCATGATTCAATTCATGATTCATAATTCATGATTCATGATTCAATTCATGATTCATAATTCATAATTCATGATTCATGATTCATGATTTGAATCATGATTCATGATTCAATTCATGATTCATGATTCATGATTCATGATTCATGATTTATGATTCGATTCATGATTCATGATTCAATTAATGATTCATGATTCATGATTCAATTCATGATTCATGATTTAATTCATGATTAATGATTAATGATTAATGATTCATGATTCAATTCATGATTCATGATTAATGATTAACGATTCCTGATTCATGATTCGATTCATGATTCATGATTCATGATTCATGATTCAATTCATGATTTATGATTCATGATTTAATTCATGATTAATTATTAATGATTCATGATTTATGATTAATGATTCATGATTCGATTCATGATTCATGATTCGATTCATGATTCATGATTCATGATTCATGATTCAATTCATGATTCATGATTCATGATTTAATTCATGATTAATGATTAATGATTCATGATTCATGATTAATGATTCATGATTCGATTCATGATTCATGATTCGATTCATGATTCATGATTTGATTCATGATTCATGATTTATGATTCATGATTCATGATTTAATTCATAATTCATGATTAATGATTCATGATTCATGATTCAATTCATGATTCATGATTCAATTCATGATTCATGATTCATGATTAATGATTCAATTCATGATTCATGATTCATGATTCAATTCATGATTCATGACTCGATTCATGATTCATGATTCATGATTCAATTCATGATTCATGATTTATGATTCAATTCATGATTCATGATTCATGATTCAATTCATGATTCATAATTCATGATTCATGATTCATGATTTGAATCATGATTCATGATTCAATTCATGATTCATGATTCATGATTTATGATTCGATTCATGATTCATGATTCAATTAATGATTCATGATTCATGATTCAATTCATGATTCATGATTTAATTCATGATTAATGATTAATGATTCATGATTCATGATTCGATTCATGATTCATGATTCAATTCATGATTCATGATTCATGAATCATGATTTATGATTCGATTAATGATTCATGATTTATGATTCAATTCATGATTCATGATTCATGATTCATGATTCAATTCATGATTCATGATTCAAGATTCATGATTCAATTCATGATTCATGATTCATGAATCATGATTTATGATTCAATTCATGATTCATGATTCATGATTCAAATCATGATTCATGATTAAATTCATGATTCATGATTCAAGATTCATGATTCAATTCATGATTCATGATTCGATTTATGATTCATGATTCATGATTCAATTCATGATTCATGAATCATGATTCAATTCATGATGCATAATTCATGATTCATGATTCAATTCATGATTCATGATTCATGATTTATGATTCAATTCATGATTCATGATTCATGATTCATGATTCATGATTCATGATTCATGATTCAATTCATGATTCATAATTCATGATTCATGATTCAATTCATGATTCATAATTCATGATTCATGATTTGATTCATGATTCATGATTCAATTCATGATTCATGATTCATGATTCATGATTCATGATTTATGATTCGATTCATGATTCATGATTCAATTAATGATTCATGATTCATGATTCAATTCATGATTCATGATTCATGATTTAATTCATGATTAATGATTAATGATTCATGATTCATGATTCGATTCATGATTCATGATTCAATTCATGATTCATGATTCATGATTCATGATTCATGATTTATGATTCGATTCATGATTCATGATTCAATTAATGATTCATGATTCATGATTCAATTCATGATTCATGATTCATGATTTAATTCATGATTAATGATTAACGATTCATGATTCATGATTCGATTCATGATTCATGATTCGATTCATGATTCATGATTCATGATTCATGATTCAATTTATGATTCATGATTCATGATTTAATTCATGATTAATGATTAATGATTCATGATTCATGATTAATGATTCATGATTTGATTCATGATTCATGATTCGATTCATGATTCATGATTCATGATTCAATTCATGATTCATGATTCATGATTTAATTCATGATTAATGATTAATGATTCATGATTCATGATTAATGATTCATGATTCGATTCATGATTCATGATTCGATTCAATTCATGATTCATGAATCATGATTCAATTCATGATGCATAATTCATGATTCATGATTCAATTCATGATTCATGATTCATGATTCATGATTCATGATTCATGATTCAATTCATGATTCATGATTCATGATTCATGATTCATGATTCATGATTCAATTCATGATTCATGATTCATGATTCATGATTTATGATTCAATTCATGATTCATGATTCATGATTCATGATTCATGATTCAATTCATGATTCATAATTCATGATTCATGATTCAATTCATGATTCATAATTCATAATTCATGATTCATGATTCATGATTTGAATCATGATTCATGATTCAATTCATGATTCATGATTCATGATTCATGATTCATGATTTATGATTCGATTCATGATTCATGATTCAATTAATGATTCATGATTCATGATTCAATTCATGATTCATGATTCATGATTTAATTCATGATTAATGATTAATGATTCATGATTCATGATTCAATTCATGATTCATGATTCATAATTCATGATTCATGATTTATGATTCGATTCATGATTCATGATTCAATTAATGATTCATGATTCATGATTCAATTCATGATTCATGATTCATCATTTAATTCATGATTAATGATTAACGATTCCTGATTCATGATTCGATTCATGATTCATGATTCATGATTCATGATTCAATTCATGATTTATGATTCATGATTTAATTCATGATTAATTATTAATGATTCATGATTTATGATTAATGATTCATGATTCGATTCATGATTCATGATTCGATTCATGATTCATGATTCATGATTCAATTCATGATTCATGATTCATGATTTAATTCATGATTAATGATTAATGATTCATGATTCATGATTAATGATTCATGATTCGATTCATGATTCATGATTCGATTCATGATTCATGATTTGATTCATGATTCATGATTTATGATTCATGATTCATGATTTAATTCATAATTCATGATTAATGATTCATGATTCATGATTCAATTCATGATTCATGATTCAATTCATGATTCATGATTCATGATTAATGATTCAATTCATGATTCATGATTCATGATTCAATTCATGATTCATGACTCGATTCATGATTCATGATTCATGATTCAATTCATGATTCATGATTTATGATTCAATTCATGATTCATGATTCATGATTCAATTCATGATTCATAATTCATGATTCATGATTCATGATTTGAATCATGATTCATGATTCAATTCATGATTCATGATTCATGATTTATGATTCAATTCATGATTCATGATTCAATTAATGATTCATGATTCATGATTTAATTCATGATTAATGATTAATGATTCATGATTCATGATTAATGATTCATGATTCGATTCATGATTCATGATTCGATTCATGATTCATGATTCGATTCATGATTCATGATTCATGATTCATGATTCATGATTTAATTCATAATTCATGATTCATGATTCATGATTCAAGATTCAATTCATGATTCATGATTGAATTCATGATTCATGATTCATGATTAATGATTTAATTCATGATTCATGATTCATGATTCAATTCATGATTCATGATTCGATTCATGATTCATGATTCATGATTCAATTCATGATTCATGATTTATGATTCAATTCATGATTCATGATTCATGATTTAATTCATGATTCATGATTTAATTCATGATTAATGATTAATGAATCATGATTCATGATTAATGATTCATGATTCGATTCATGATTCATGATTCATGATTCATGATTCATGATTTAATTCATAATTCATGATTCATGATTCATGATTCAAGATTCAATTCATGATTCATGATTCAATTCATGATTCATGATTAATGATTCAATTCATGATTCATGATTCATGATTCAATTCATGATTCATGATTCGATTCATGATTCATGATTCATGATTCAATTCATGATTCATGATTTATGATTCAATTCATGATTCATGATTCATGATTCATGATTCATGATTCAATTCATGATTCATAATTCATGATTCATGATTCATGATTTGATTCATGATTTATGATTCAATTCATGATTCATGATTCATGATTTATGATTCAATTCATGATTCATGATTCAATTAATGATTCATGATTCATGATTCAATTCATGATTCATGATTTAATTCATGAATAATGATTCATGATTCATGATTCATGATTTATGATTCATTAATCATGATTCATGATTCGATTCATGATTCATGATTCATGATTACTGATTCCTGATTCGATCAATGATTCATGATTCATGATTTAATTCATGATTAATGATTCATGATTCATGATTTAATTTATGATTCATGATTCATGATTCGATTCATGATTCATGATTCATGATTCATGATTCAATTCATGATTCATGATTCATGATTCATGATTCATGATTTAATTCATAATTCATGATTCATGATTCATGATTCGATTCATGATTCATGATTCGATTCATGATTCATGATTCATGATTCATGATTCATGATTTAATTCATAATTCATGATTCATGATTCATGATTCGATTCATGATTCATGATTCATGATTCATGATTTAATTCATAATTCATGATTCATGATTCATGATTTAATTCATAATTCATGATTCATGATTCATGATTCAAGATTCAATTCATGATTCATGATTCAATTCATGATTCATGATTCATGATTCAATTCATGATTCATGATTCGATTCATGATTCATGATTCATGATTCAATTCATGATTCATGATTTATGATTCAATTCATGATTCATGATTCATGATTCATGATTCGATTCATGATTCATAATTTATGATTCAATTCATGATTCATGATTCATGATTCATAATTCATGATTCAATTCATGATTCATAATTCATGATTCATGATTAAATTCATGATTCATAATTCATGATTCATGATTTGATTCATGATTCATGATTCAATTCATGATTCATGATTCATGATTCATAATTTATGATTCGATTCATGATTCATGATTCAATTAATGATTCATGATTCATGATTCAAATTATGATTCATGATTCATAATTTAATTCATGATTAATGATTAATGATTCATGATTCATGATTAATGATTCATGATTCGATTCATGATTCATGATTCGATTCATGATTCATGATTCATGATTCATGATTTAATTCATGATTCATGATTCAATTCATGATTCATGATTCATGATTCATGATTCATGATTCAATTCATGATTCATGATTCGATTCATGATTCATGATTCATGATTCATGATTCATGATTCAATTCATGATTCATAATTCATGATTCATGATTCAATTCATGATTCATAATTCATGATTCATGATTCATGATTTGATTCATGATTCATGATTCAATTCATGATTCATGATTCATGATTCATGATTCATGATTTATGATTCGATTCATGATTCATGATTCAATTAATGATTCATGATTCATGATTCAATTCATGATTCATGATTTAATTCATGATTAATGATTAATGATTCATGATTCATGATTCTATTCATGATTCATGATTCAATTCATGATTCATGATTCATGAATCATGATTTATGATTCGATTCATGATTCATGATTTATGATTCAATTCATGATTCATGATTCATGATTCATGATTCAATTCATGATTCATGATTCAAGATTCATGATTCAATTCATGATTCATGATTCATGAATCATGATTTATGATTCAATTCATGATTCATGATTCATGATTCATGATTCAATTCATGATTCATGATTCAATTCATGATTCATGATTCAAGATTCATGATTAAATTCATGATTCATGATTCAAGATTCATGATTCAATTCATGATTCATGATTCGATTTATGATTCATGATTCATGATTCAATTCATGATTCATGAATCATGATTCAATTCATGATGCATAATTCATGATTAATGATTCAATTCATGATTCATGATTCATGATTCATAATTTATGATTCAATTCATGATTCATGATTCATGATTCATGATTTATGATTTAATTCATGATTCATGATTCATGATTCATGATTCATGATTTATGATTCAATTCATGATTCATGATTCATGATTCATGATTCATGATTCATGATTCAATTCATGATTCATGATTCATGATTCATGATTCATGATTTATGATTCGATTCATGATTCATGATTCAATTAATGATTCATGATTCATGATTCAATTCATGATTCATGATTCATGATTTAATTCATGATTAATGATTAATGATTCATGATTCATGATTCAATTCATGATTCATGATTCATGATTCATGATTCATGATTTATGATTCAATTCATGATTCATGATTCAATTAATGATTCATGATTCATGATTCATGATTCATGATTTAATTCATGATTAATGATTAATGATTAATGATTCATGATTCGATTTATGATTCATGATTCATGATTCATAATTCAATTCATGATTCATGATTCATGATTTAATTCATGATTAATGATTAATGATTCATGATTCATGATTAATGATTCATGATTCGATTCATGATTCATGAATTGATTCATGATTCATGATTCATGATTCATGATTCAATTCATGATTCATGATTCATGATTTAATTCATGATTAATGATTAATGATTCATGATTCATGATTAATGATTCATGATTCGATTCATGATTCATGATTCGATTCATGATTCATGATTTGATTCATGATTCATGATTCATGATTCATGATTCATGATTTAATTCATAATTCATGATTAATGATTCATGATTCATGATTCAATTCATGATTCATGATTCAATTCATGATTCATGATTCATGATTAATGATTCAATTCATGATTCAATTCATGATTCATGACTCGATTCATGATTCATGATTCATGATTCAATTCATGATTCATGATTTATGATTCAATTCATGATTCATGATTCATGATTCAATTCATGATTCATAATTCATGATTCATGATTCATGATTTGAATCATGATTCATGATTCAATTCATGATTCATGATTCATGATTTATGATTCAATTCATGATTCATGATTCAATTAATGATTCATGATTCATGATTTAATTCATGATTAATGATTAATGATTCATGATTCATGATTAATGATTCATGATTCGATTCATGATTCATGATTCGATTCATGATTCATGATTCGATTCATGATTCATGATTCAATTAATGATTCATGATTCATGATTTAATTCATAATTCATGATTCATGATTCATGATTCAAGATTCAATTCATGATTCATGATTCAATTCATGATTCATGATTCATGATTAATGATTCAATTCATGATTCATGATTCATGATTCAATTCATGATTCATGATTCATGATTCAATTCATGATTCATGATTCGATTCATGATTCATGATTCATGATTCAATTCATGATTCATGATTTATGATTCAATTCATGATTCATGATTCATGATTTAATTCATGATTAATGATTAACGATTCATGATTCATGATTCGATTCATGATTCATGATTCATGATTCATGATTCAATTCATGATTCATGATTCATGATTTAATTCATGATTAATGATTAATGATTCATGATTCATGATTAATGATTCATGATTCGATTCATGATTCATGATTCGATTCATGATTCATGATTCATGATTCATGATTCAATTCATGATTCATGATTCATGATTTAATTCATGATTAATGATTAATGATACATGATTCATGATTAATGATTCATGATTCGATTCATGATTCATGATTCATGATTCATGATTCATGATTTAATTCATAATTCATGATTCATGATTCATGATTCAAGATTCAATTCATGATTCATGATTCAATTCATGATTCATGATTAATGATTCAATTCATGATTCATGATTCATGATTCAATTCATGATTCATGATTCGATTCATGATTCATGATTTATGATTCAATTCATGATTCATGATTCATGATTCATGATTCATGATTCAATTCATGATTCATAATTCATGATTCATGATTCATGATTTGATTCATGATTCATGATTCAATTCATGATTCATGATTCATGATTTATGATTCAATTCATTATTCATGATTCAATTAATGATTCATGATTCATGATTCAATTCATGATTCATGATTCATGATTTAATTCATGATTAATGATTCATGATTCATGATTCATGATTTATGATTCATGATTCATGATTCATGATTCGATTCATGATTCATGATTCATGATTACTGATTCATGATTCGATTTATGATTCATGATTCATGATTTAATTCATGATTAATGATTCATGATTCATGATTTAATTTATGATTCATGATTCATGATTCGATTCATGATTCATGATTCATGATTCATGATTCATGATTCATGATTCGATTCATGATTCATGATTCATGATTCATGATTCATGATTCAATTCATGATTCATGATTCGATTCATGATTCATGATTAATGAATCATGATTTAATTCATAATTCATGATTCATGATTCATGATTCGATTCATGATTCATGATTCGATTCATGATTCATGATTAATGAATCATGATTTAATTCATAATTCATGATTCATGATTCATGATTCAATTCATGATTCATGATTCATGATTCAATTCATGATTCATGATTCGATTCATGATTCATGATTTATGATTCAATTCATGATTCATGATTCATGATTTAATTCATGATTAATGATTAACGATTCATGATTCATGATTCGATTCATGATTCATGATTCATGATTCATGATTCAATTCATGATTCATGATTCATGATTTAATTCATGATTAATGATTAATGATTCATGATTCATGATTAATGATTCATGATTCAATTCATGATTCATGATTCGATTCATGATTCATGATTCATGATTCATGATTCAATTCATGATTCATGATTCATGATTTAATTCATGATTAATGATTAATGATACATGATTCATGATTAATGATTCATGATTCGATTCATGATTCATGATTCATGATTCATGATTCATGATTTAATTCATAATTCATGATTCATGATTCATGATTCAAGATTTAATTCATGATTCATGATTCAATTCATGATTCATGATTAATGATTCAATTCATGATTCATGATTCAATTCATGATTCATGATTAATGATTCAATTCATGATTCATGATTCATGATTCAATTCATGATTCATGATTCGATTCATGATTCATGATTTATGATTCAATTCATGATTCATGATTCATGATTCATGATTCATGATTCAATTCATGATTCATAATTCATGATTCATGATTCATGATTTGATTCATGATTCATGATTCAATTCATGATTCATGATTCATGATTTATGATTCAATTCATGATTCATGATTCAATTAATGATTCATGATTCATGATTCAATTCATGATTCATGATTCATGATTTAATTCATGACTAATGATTCATGATTCATGATTCATGATTTATGATTCATGATTCATGATTCGATTCATGATTCATGATTCATGATTACTGATTCATGATTCGATTTATGATTCATGATTCATGATGTAATTCATGATTAATGATTCATGATTCATGATTTAATTTATGATTCATGAATCATGATTCGATTCATGATTCATGAATCATGATTCAATTCATGATTCATGATTCATGATTCATGATTCATGATTTAATTCATAATTCATGATTCATGATTCATGATTCGATTCATGATTCATGATTCGATTCATGATTCATGATTCATGATTTAATTCATAATTCATGATTCATGATTCATGATTTAATTCATAATTCATGATTCATGATTCATGATTCAAGATTCAATTCATGATTCATGATTCAATTCATGATTCATGATTAATGATTCAATTCATGATTCATGATTCATGATTCAATTCATGATTCATGATTCATGATTCATGATTCATGATTCAATTCATGATTCATGATTTATGATTCAATTCATGATTCATGATTCATGATTCATGATTCATGATTCGATTCATGATTCATAATTCATAATTTATGATTCAATTCATGATTCATGATTCATGATTCATAATTCATGATTCAATTCATGATTCATTATTCATGATTCATGATTCAATTCATGATTCATAATTCATGATTCATGATTCATGATTCAATTCATGATTCATGATTCATGATTAATGATTCATGATTCATGATTAATGATTCATGATTCGATTCATGATTCATGATTCAATTCATGATTCATGATTCGATTCATGATTCATGATTCATGATTCAATTCATGATTCATGATTCATGATTCATGATTCAATTCATGATTCATGATTCGATTCATGATTCATGATTCATGATTCAATTCATGATTCATGATTCATGATTTATGATTCATGATTCATGATTCGATTCATTATTCATGATTCATGATTACTGATTCATGATTCGATTTATGATTCATGATTCATGATTTAATTCATGATTCATGATTCATGATTCAATTCATGATTCATGATTCATGATTTAATTCATGATTAATGATTAATGATTCATGATTCATGATTAATGATTCATGATTCGATTCATGATTCATGATTCGATTAATGATTCATGATTCATGATTCAATTCATGATTCATGATTCATGATTTAATTCATGATTAATGATTAATGATTCATGATTCATGATTAATGATTCATGATTCGATTCATGATTCATGATTCGATTAAATGATTCATGATGTGATTCATGATTCATGATTCATGATTCATGATTCATGATTTAATTCATAATTCATGATTCAATTCATGATTCATAATTCATGATTCATGATTCATGATTTGAATCATGATTCATGATTCAATTCATGATTAATGATTCATGATTCATGATTCAATTCATGATTCATGATTCAATTCATGATTCATGATTCAATTCATGATTCATGATTCATGATTAATGATTCAATTCATGATTCATGATTCATGATTCAATTCATGATTCATGACTCGATTCATGATTCATGATTCATGAATCAATTCATGATTCATGATTCAATTCATGATTCATAATTCATGATTCATGATTCATGATTTGAATCATGATTCATGATTCAATTCATGATTCATGATTCATGATTTATGATTCAATTCATGATTCATGATTCAATTAATGATTCATGATTCATGATTTAATTCATGATTAATGATTAATGATTCATGATTCATGATTAATGATTCATGATTCGATTCATGATTCATGATTCGATTCATGATTCATGATTCAATTCATGATTCATGATTCATGATTTAATTCATGATTCATGATTAAATTCATGATTAATGATTAATGAATCATGATTCATGATTAATGATTCATGATTCGATTCATGATTCATGATTCATGATTCATGATTTAATTCATAATTCATGATTCATGATTCATGATTCAAGATTCAATTCATGATTCATGATTCAATTCATGATTCATGATTAATGATTCAATTCATGATTCATGATTCATGATTCAATTCATGATTCATGATTCGATTCATGATTCATGATTCATGATTCAATTCATGATTCATGATTTATGATTCAATTCATGATTCATGATTCATGATTCATGATTCATGATTCAATTCATGATTCATAATTCATGATTCATGATTCATGATTTGATTCAGGATTTATGATTCAATTCATGATTCATGATTCATGATTTATGATTCAATTCATGATTCATGATTCAATTAATGATTCATGATTCATGATTCAATTCATGATTCATGATTTAATTCATGAATAATGATTCATGATTCATGATTCATGATTTATGATTCATGATTCATGATTCATGATTCGATTCATGATTCATGATTCATGATTACTGATTCATGATTCGATTTATGATTCATGATTCATGATTTAATTCATGATTAATGATTCATGATTCATGATTTAATTTATGATTCATGATTCATGATTCGATTCATGATTCATGATTCATGATTCATGATTCAATTCATGATTCATGATTCATGATTCATGATTCATGATTCATGATTTAATTCATAATTCATGATTCATGATTCATGATTCGATTCATGATTCATGATTCGATTCATGATTCATGATTCATGATTCATGATTCATGATTTAATTCATAATTCATGATTCATGATTCATGATTCGATTCATGATTCATGATTCGATTCATGATTCATGATTCATGATTCATGATTTAATTCATAATTCATGATTCATGATTCATGATTTAATTCATAATTCATGATTCATGATTCATGATTCAAGATTCAATTCATGATTCATGATTCAATTCATGATTCATGATTCATGATTAATGATTCAATTCATGATTCATGATTCATGATTCAATTCATGATTCATGATTCGATTCATGATTCATGATTCATGATTCAATTCATGATTCATGATTTATGATTCAATTCATGATTCATGATTCATGATTCATGATTCATGATTCGATTCATGATTCATAATTTATGATTCAATTCATGATTTGTGATTAATGATTCATAATTCATGATTCAATTCATGATTCATAATTCATGATTCATGATTCAATTCATGATTCATAATTCATGATTCATGATTTGATTCATGATTCATGATTCAATTCATGATTCATGATTCATGATTCATAATTTATGATTCGATTCATGATTCATGATTCAATTAATGATTCATGATTCATGATTCAAATTATGATTCATGATTCATAATTTAATTCATGATTAATGATTAATGATTCATGATTCATGATTAATGATTCATGATTCGATTCATGATTCATGATTCGATTCATGATTCATGATTCATGATTCATGATTTAATTCATGATTCATGATTCAATTCATGATTCATGATTCATGATTCATGATTCAATTCATGATTCATGATTCGATTCATGATTCATGATTCATGATTCATGATTCATGATTCAATTCATGATTCATAATTCATGATTCATGATTCAATTCATGATTCATAATTCATGATTCATGATTCATGATTCGATTCATGATTCATGATTCAATTCATGATTCATGATTCATGATTCATGATTCATGATTTATGATTCGATTCATGATTCATGATTCAATTAATGATTCATGATTCATGATTCAATTCATGATTCATGATTCATGATTTAATTCATGATTAATGATTAATGATTCATGATTCATGATTCTATTCATGATTCATGATTCAATTCATGATTCATGATTCATGAATCATGATTTATGATTCGATTCATGATTCATGATTTATGATTCAATTCATGATTCATGATTCATGATTCATGATTCAATTCATGATTCATGATTCAAGATTCATGATTCAATTCATGATTCATGATTCATGAATCATGATTTATGATTCAATTCATGATTCATGATTCATGATTCATGATTCAATTCATGATTCATGATTAAATTCATGATTCATGATTCAAGATTCATGATTAAATTCATGATTCATGATTCAAGATTCATGATTCAATTCATGATTCATGATTCGATTTATGATTCATGATTCATGATTCAATTCATGATTCATGAATCATGATTCAATTCATGATGCATAATTCATGATTCATGATTCAATTCATGATTCATGATTCATGATTCATAATTTATGATTCAATTCATGATTCATGATTCATGATTCATGATTTATGATTCAATTCATGATTCATGATTCATGATTCATGATTCATGATTCAATTCATGATTCATGATTCATGATTCATGATTCATGATTTATGATTCAATTCATGATTCATGATTCATGATTCATGATTCAATTCATGATTCATGATTCATGATTCATGATTCATGATTTATGATTCGATTCATGATTCATGATTCAATTAATGATTCATGATTCAATTCATGATTCATGATTCATGATTTAATTCATGATTAATGATTAATGATTCATGATTCATGATTCAATTCATGATTCATGATTCATGATTCATGATTCATGATTTATGATTCGATTCATGATTCATGATTCAATTAATGATTCATGATTCATGATTCAATTCATGATTCATGATTCATGATTTAATTCATGATTAATGATTAATGATTCATGATTCATGATTCGATTTATGATTCATGATTCATGATTCATGATTCAATTCATGATTCATGATTCATGATTTAATTCATGATTAATGATTAATGATTCATGATTCATGATTAATGATTCATGATTCGATTCATGATTCATGAATTGATTCATGATTCATGATTCATGATTCATGATTCAATTCATGATTCATGATTCATGATTTAATTCATGATTAATGATTAATGATTCATGATTCATGATTAATGATTCATGATTCGATTCATGATTCATGATTCGATTCATGATTCATGATTTGATTCATGATTCATGATTCATGATTCATGATTTAATTCATAATTCATGATTAATGATTCATGATTCATGATTCAATTCATGATTAATGATTCAATTCATGATTCATGATTCATGATTAATGATTCAATTCATGATTCAATTCATGATTCATGACTCGATTCATGATTCATGATTCATGATTCAATTCATGATTCATGATTTATGATTCAATTCATGATTCATGATTCATGATTCATGATTCAATTCATGATTCATAATTCATGATTCATGATTCATGATTTGAATCATGATTCATGATTCAATTCATGATTCATGATTCATGATTTATGATTCAATTCATGATTCATGATTCAATTCATGATTCATGATTCATGATTCATGATTCAATTCATGATTCATAATTCATGATTCATGATTCATGATTTGAATCATGATTCATGATTCAATTCATGATTCATGATTCATGATTTATGATTCAATTCATGATTCATGATTCGATTCATGATTCATGATTCATGATTCATGATTCATGATTTAATTCATAATTCATGATTCATGATTCATGATTCAAAAATTCAATTCATGATTCATGATTCAATTCATGATTCATGATTCATGATTAATGATTCAATTCATGATTCATGATTCATGATTCAATTCATGATTCATGATTCATGATTCAATTCATGATTCATGATTCGATTCATGATTCATGATTCATGATTCAATTCATGATTCATGATTTATGATTCAATTCATGATTCATGATTCATGATTTAATTCATGATTAATGATTAACGATTCATGATTCATGATTCGATTCATGATTCATGATTCATGATTCATGATTCAATTCATGATTCATGATTCATGATTTAATTCATGATTAATGATTAATGATTCATGATTCATGATTAATGATTCATGATTCGATTCATGATTCATGATTCGATTCATGATTCATGATTCATGATTTAATTCATAATTCATGATTCATGATTCATGATTCAAGATTCAATTCATGATTCATGATTCAATTCATGATTCATGATTAATGATTCAATTCATGATTCATGATTCATGATTCAATTCATGATTCATGATTTAATTCATAATTCATGATTCATGATTCATGATTCAAGATTCAATTCATGATTCATGATTCAATTCATGATTCATGATTAATGATTCAATTCATGATTCATGATTCATGATTCAATTCATGATTCATGATTCGATTCATGATTCATGATTTATGATTCAATTCATGATTCATGATTCATGATTCATGATTCATGATTCAATTCATGATTCATAATTCATGATTCATGATTCATGATTTGATTCATGATTCATGATTCAATTCATGATTCATGATTCATGATTTATGATTCAATTCATTATTCATGATTCAATTAATGATTCATGATTCATGATTCAATTCATGATTCATGATTCATGATTTAATTCATGATTAATGATTCATGATTCATGATTCATGATTTATGATTCATGATTCATGATTCATGATTCGATTCATGATTCATGATTCATGATTACTCATTCATGATTCGATTTATGATTCATGATTCATGATTTAATTCATGATTAATGATTCATGATTCATGATTCAATTCATGATTCATGATTCATGATTCATGATTCATGATTTAATTCATAATTCATGATTCATGATTCATGATTCGATTCATGATTCATGATTCGATTCATGATTCATGATTAATGAATCATGATTTAATTCATGATTCATGATTCATGATTTAATTCATAATTCATGATTCATGATTCATGATTCAATTCATGATTCATGATTCATGATTCAATTCATGATTCATGATTCGATTCATGATTCATGATTCAATTCATGATTCATGATTTATGATTCAATTCATGATTCATGATTCATGATTTAATTCATGATTAATGATTAACGATTCATGATTCATGATTCGATTCATGATTCATGATTCATGATTCATGATTCAATTCATGATTCATGATTCATGATTTAATTCATGATTAATGATTAATGATTCATGATTCATGATTAATGATTCATGATTCGATTCATGATTCATGATTCGATTCATGATTCATGATTCAAGATTCATGATTCAATTCATGATTCATGATTCATGATTTAATTCATGATTAATGATTAATGATACATGATTCATGATTAATGATTCATGATTCGATTCATGATTCATGATTCATGATTCATGATTCATGATTTAATTCATAATTCATGATTCATGATTTATGATTCAAGATTCAATTCATGATTCATGATTCAATTCATGATTCATGATTAATGATTCAATTCATGATTCATGATTCATGATTCAATTCATGATTCATGATTCGATTCATGATTCATGATTTATGATTCAATTCATGATTCATGATTCATGATTCATGATTCATGATTCAATTCATGATTCATAATTCATGATTCATGATTCATGATTTGATTCATGATTCATGATTCAATTCATGATTCATGATTTATGATTTATGATTCAATTCATGATTCATGATTCAATTAATGATTCATGATTCATGATTCAATTCATGATTCATGATTCATGATTTAATTCATGACTAATGATTCATGATTCATGATTCATGATTTATGATTCATGATTCATGATTCATGATTCGATTCATGATTCATGATTACTGATTCATGATTCGATTTATGATTCATGATTCATGATGTAATTCATGATTAATGATTCATGATTCATGATTTAATTTATGATTCATGAATCATGATTCGATTCATGATTCATGAATCATGATTCAATTCATGATTCATGATTCATGATTTAATTCATAATTCATGATTCATGATTCATGATTCGATTCATGATTCATGATTCGATTCATGATTCATGATTCATGATTCATGATTTAATTCATAATTCATGATTCATGATTTAATTCATAATTCATGATTCATGATTCATGATTCAAGATTCAATTCATGATTCATGATTCAATTCATGATTCATGATTCATGATTAATGATTCAATTCATGATTCATGATTCATGATTCAATTCATGATTCATGATTCATGATTCATGATTCATGATTCAATTCATGATTCATGATTTATGATTCAATTCATGATTCATGATTCATGATTCATGATTCATGATTCGATTCATGATTCATAATTCATAATTTATGATTCAATTCATGATTCATGATTCATGATTCATAATTCATGATTCAATTCATGATTCATTATTCATGATTCATGATTCAATTCATGATTCATAATTCATGATTCATGATTCATGATTTGATTCATGATTCATGATTCAATTCATGATTCATGATTCATGATTAATGATTCATGATTCGATTCATGATTCATGATTCAATTCATGATTCATGATTCGATTCATGATTCATGATTCATGATTCAATTCATGATTCATGATTCATGATTCATGATTCAATTCATGATTCATGATTCGATTCATGATTCATGATTCATGATTCAATTCATGATTCATGATTCATGATTTATGATTCATGATTCATGATTCGATTCATTATTCATGATTCATGATTACTGATTCATGATTCGATTTATGATTCATGATTCATGATTTAATTCATGATTCATGATTCATGATTCATGATTCAATTCATGATTCATGATTCATGATTTAATTCATGATTAATGATTAATGATTCATGATTCATGATTCATGATTAATGATTCATGATTTGATTCATGATTCATGATTCGATTAATGATTCATGATTCATGATTCAATTCATGATTCATGATTCATGATTTAATTCATGATTAATGATTAATGATTCATGATTCATGATTAATGATTCATGATTCGATTCATGATTCATGATTCGATTCATGATTCATGATTTGATTCATGATTCATGATTCATGATTCATGATTCATGATTTAATTCATAATTCATGATTAATGATTCATGATTCATGATTCAATTCATGATTCATGATTCAATTCATGATTCATGATTCATGATTAATGATTCAATTCATGATTCATGATTCATGATTCAATTCATGATTCATGACTCGATTCATGATTCATGATTCATGAATCAATTCATGATTCATGATTTATGATTCAATTCATGATTCATGATTCATGATTCATGATTCATGATTCAATTCATGATTCATGATTCAATTCATGATTCATAATTCATGATTCATGATTCATGATTTGAATTATGATTCATGATTCAATTCATGATTCATGATTCATGATTTATGATTTAATTCATGATTCATTATTCAATTAATGATTCATGATTCATGATTTAATTCATGATTAATGATTAATGATTCATGATTCATGATTAATGATTCATGATTCGATTCATGATTCATGATTCGATTCATGATTCGATTCATGATTCATGATTCATGATTCATGATTTAATTCATAATTCATGATTCATGATTCATGATTCAAGATTCAATTCATGATTCATGATTCAATTCATGATTCATGATTCATGATTATTGATTCAATTCATGATTCATGATTCATGATTCAATTCATGATTCATGATTCAATTCATGATTCTTGATTCATGATTCAACTCATGATTCATGATTTATGATTCAATTCATGATTCATGATTCATGATTTAATTCATGATTAATGATTAACGATTCATGATTCATGATTCGATTCATGATTCATGATTCATGATTCATGATTCAATTCATGATTCATGATTAATGATTCAATTCATGATTCATGATTCATGATTCAATTCATGATTCATGATTCGATTCATGATTCATGATTCAATTCATGATTCATGATTTATGATTCAATTCATGATTCATGATTCATGATTCATGATTCATGATTCAATTCATGATTCATAATTCATGATTCATGATTCATGATTCAAGATTCAATTCATGATTCATGATTCAATTCATGATTCATGATTCATGATTAATGATTCAATTCATGATTCATGATTCATGATTCAATTCATGATTCATGATTCGATTCATGATTCATGATTCATGATTCAATTCATGATTCATGATTTATGATTCAATTCATGATTCATGATTCATGATTCATGATTCAATTCATGATTCATAATTCATGATTCATGATTCATGATTTGATTCATGATTCATGATTCAATTTATGATTCATGATTCATGATTTA